>NC_056727.1:1166584012-1166616512 GCF_019279795.1 Protopterus annectens
ATACTTGGTCTGTTCCTCAAACAACATCTGTTTTTGTGGGGTTGGTAGGATAATGTGAGGACTGTAGTCAGTAACTGTTGACATCCATTGGTGTTCCAGACATCATATCCTTCAGGGATGTTATGTTACAACAACACATGTAACACCAGCTACTGTTTTAGTTTGTAACACCATTATATGTGATATGTCCCTCTTTCCAGCCCCCTGTCCCACAAGTACTTCATGCATTTTCCAGATGCCCTGCACTACAATGTGCAGAGAAATGGTATATCATTAATTATCAACTGCACTCCAGTTATCATGCCAATGACCTGGCAGACTCCTGGCCATGGTATGCTGTGGTGGCCAGGATTACGGTTCCACACCCTGGTAAATCTGTGGACATCTGTACATATGACAGTTATGTCTGTCTGGCCATTGTGAGAAGACTGCCAAGATTTTGTAGCAGTGTTGTGTGTAGATGTTTGTTGGGCTGGGTAGGGAGAGTAGAAGATGTGAGTGCCATACATCCTTTACCTATCTGACTGCATGCTGCTACAGCTGCTGGTAGTCTATCATGTCTGTATGCTTATAGGGGCTGACTGTGAAATGTCCCGCAACACCTCAGGATTCCCAGTACACTGTGAATTGGGCCAGTATATGTTGATGTAGTATGTGACTGGCAATCAGGATATGTTTGTTCAGACAGTCGTTCTACTCTAGAGTTCATTTTGGTAACTGGTATGTTGCTGTGACTGTGCTGCAAATGTTTTTGGGTGGACATTTTTGCACCACTCTCTGCTTTTCACTATAGTTCCATCCCTGTAGTGCATGCTATATTTGAATATACATAGGTAATTTTCCAGAGTTCATGTGGGAGCGTGTCATGTTGGTTTTACTGTGCTTTATAAGGTGCTGGGTGACATGTTTGGCAGCTGTCAGGGGATTTTCATTCTGTTACATCACTGGGTCATACCTCTAGGCTGTCCAGAGGTCTATACCCTGTCCAGATACGCGGCTCATATATTTGGTCTGTTCCCCAGACAGTTGTTGTCCTTGGCTAATCGGTAGGATACTATGGGGAATGCAGTCAGTAAATGCCAGCATCCATTAGTGTTACTGACTTCATATCCATCAAAAAGATATGTTACAACAAAGCCGGTAACACCAGCAACTGTCTACATTTATCACAGCAATTTGTCCAGTATATCCCTGTGTTTGGGCCTCTGTCCCCCAATTATGTCAGGCTTTGTCCAGATGTCATGCACTAAGAGGTTGAGAGGTATGTAATATCATTATTTATTGCCTTCATTCCTGCTACCATCCCTGTGATGTCATAGACCGCCAGACATGTAACAAGGAAGCAGCCTTAGATATGAGTCATGTGCCTATACATTCTGTGGGAAACAGTACATTTGAGAGGTCTGTGTATATCTGCCCATTGTTAAAAGTCTGTCAGGATTTTGTAGCAGTGTAGTGTCTACATGTTATTTGGGCTGTGTAGGGAGGGGGTACATGCGAGTGTCATGGGTCCTTTCTATCTGACTGTGCATGCTGCTCCAGTTTCTGGTTCCCTATTGCCTGTATATGTTTGTACATGCAGACTGTGACATGTCCCGTAACACCTCATGATTTACAGTAAACTGTGACTTGGGGCAGTAAATGTAAGGGATAATGTGTAAGTGGCAAACGAGATTTTATTGCTCACATAGTCATTATACCATAGTGTTCAGTTTGCTTACTGGTATGTCACTGTGACTGTGGTGCAAATTTTTGAGGGTATGCACGTTCACACCAGAGTCTGTTTTCCAGTACTGTTACATCCCTGTAGTGCCTATTATATTTGCTAATGCATGTGTACAGCCCCAGAGCTGGACTTGGGTAGTGTTATGTCAGTCTGATTGTAGTTTGGACATTGCTCAGTAGCTCAGTGTAGTTTCTCTACTGTTGTATGTCCACATATTTGTGGAATGTCCAGGTGTATGGCCAGTATCTTTGGTCTGGTCCCCATAACTGTTATATATTCCTGACACATCAGTGGAATGATGTGGGGATTGAGGTCACTAACTAATGGGAAGCAATTGAGTCCTGGAATTGTGATATTTCAGTCGATATATGTTAGGACATACGGTGTTACTACATCAACTTTCTCAGCTTATCAACTGATGTATTTTGGATATGTCCCTATTTTCATACTTTTGACTCCCCCACTTTGTCAGGCTTGGGCCAGATTCATTGCACTAAGAGGTTCTGAGCATATCTCTCCACTCCTAGTATTTTCAAAGAATGTCCGGATGTTTGGCCCATACTTTTGTTCAGTTCCACAATTTATTTGTATTTGTCTGGCAAATCACGGTGATTATCCAAGGATTTATGTCCGTAAATAATGACATAACATTTCAGTTTCCATCCTCATATCTTTCAGTAATTGTCTACTGAAATGCACCCTGTTGCTGTAGCAAATGTCTTCATTTGTAACATCAATATTTGAAATATGTCCCTCTATATGGCCCATCCACCCCCTTTTATAGCCTTTGTACAGGTTTCTTGCACTAACAGGTTGAGAGGGATGGTTCTGAGGTATAACTGCACTGCATGGTTTATATATATATAAATGGATTCACTTTAGAAGCTCGAAATACTGAAATGTTGAAATTCAGTATTTCGAGCCCATAAAGTGGAATCCTTAAAAGAGTGAAAGCCCAGAAGCATGAAATTTAAAAACCTCAAAAAACAGAGGTTTTGAATTTTGCACTTCTGAGGTTCCTTTGTGGTAATGGATTCAGGTCAGTGTGTGTGTGTGTGTGTGTGTGTGTGTGTGTGTGTGTGTGTGTGTGTTAAGGGTTTTGGGTAGGGGCTATGGTGTGTGTTAGTGTGTTTTGTTGCTGTGATGTGAGTGTGCGAGCAGAATGTAGCTTGTGTGGTGGTGCTGTGTGTGTGCTTGTTTGTAGTGCGACCTCGGAGTTAGAATATTTAAGTAGGGGTGTGTGTGGGGGGGCTTTTATGTAGTAGAGAGCTTGTGTTTGTGTGTGGGGAGGATGGTGCATGTGTGTGCAGTAGTAGCATGAAATTCAAAATCTCTGGTGTGCGAGATTTTGAATTTCATGCTTCTGAGTTTTCTATGTTTTAAAGATTCGACTTTATAGCTTCGAAATACTGAATTTCGACACTTCATTATTTTGAGGATATAAAGTGAATCCATACATACATATATATATATATATATATATATATATATATATATATATATATATATATATATATATATATATATATGTATATTTTTTCTTCCTTTATATTTTTATATATGTATATCTATATTATGACTCTACTCTTTCATATATATGTTTCATCAGATATATATATATATATATATATATATATATATATATATATATATATATATATATATGTGTGTGTGTGTGTGTGCTTGTGTGCGTGTGTGTGTGTGTGTGTGTGTGTGTGTGTGTGTGTGTGTGTGTGTGTGTGTGTGTGTGTGTGTGTATATGTCTATATACAGCACATGACTGGTTCCACAAAGCTTTCTCCCTAATGTTGCATGCCTCTATTGCATGATATGTTTGAGAAAACAACAGCATTTTCTATAGCTCAGATGGTGTAGTGGTACATTCTTCTAACTATAGTGTTTAGCATCATGGGTTTAACACTTGAGACTGTTTTTTTTTCTTTTTCATTAATGTTAAATGACCAGAATGCATGATATGTTTGTTAAAGCATAACACATTTTCACAGCTCAAATGGGGTAGTGGCATTTTGCTGTGATTGTAGATGACAGCATCCCAGGTTCAAGATTTAGCAGGGCTGACTATTTTGTTGCTGGGCAGAACAAGGTCTGATGGATACAAAGTGCTGACAGCACATTTAAGCATGTTATACTTATATATTTTTATTATAAAATAATATTTATATACACATTATAATTTTGCATTTACCTTCCATGAATTCCCCTATGTTTTTTCATTAACTTATATTTTTGTGTGACTATACTGTATGGAGCACTTGTGTTTATATGGGGGTTTCACATCTTTTCTACACTGACATCTCACTTTTGGAACTGCTACACTACCTTGGTTGAAAAAAAAGGTTGCTACATAATTTAAGTTTACTAAAATAATTGTAACACTACTTTCGCATTGGAAAATGAGTTACCTGTCTTGGAACTTGAACCATGAACACCTGCATGTAAAGCCACAACTCGAGCCATTACATTACCTCTGTTTGGAAACTTTGCCTATTTGCATTTAGCTCCTATGGGATGTCTAAGCTATGCTAAGCGGACAGCCATAACATGTATGCCTACTTAGCTACACGTAAACATTCCTTAGGCTACTGGAGAAAAGGTTTATATATTATTATGATATTATTAGATTATATGGGTGTGTATTGTGGTGTTCTGACAACTACTTTGGACTCTACTTAATACAGAGAGAATATTTGAGAAGGCCAGCCCACTTAGGTTCTTCCTTCCTCTCTCCTTGAACTTTAGTATAAAAATGCACTTTATTCATCTGCTTTTACTGTATTTGTGTTTCATCCTACTTTATTTTGCTTTTGCCTCTTCTTAGAAGTTGTTGTTGTTTGTCTTTTGGCTTTTCCTAGTTAGGGGTCACCACAGTGGAACTCTGGTCCGCTAATGATTAGCAGTTAGTTTTTATGATGTTGAGTTGCCAGCCCAACGCTCAACTTTTCAACGAGTACTCAGTTTTATTTATTCTGCTGCATTTATTACTGCTTGGTAGTAGCCTGATTAAATTGTAACTGTTATTCTAAGTCTTTTGGTTTAAGCACTTGGGCTTCATACCAGTTGTTTTACATTAAGAAGGTTTGTGGACTGCACTGTTGTGGCAGGACAGGTATCTTACATCCTTATAAGCTGGAAATTGCTGACTAAAGGCTCAGTGTCTGCTATTCTAAAAGTGTATTAGTTCTGGTTTAAGCACTTGGGCTTCAGGCCAGTTATTCTACATTAAACAGGTTTGTGGTCTGCACTCTTGTGGGAGGAGAGGCTGGATTCTACCCTTCTGAGCTGGGAATTTCTGGTCACAGGCTTATTGTGCCTGCTTATTTGAGTGGTTTCTTTCTGAAATTGGTGTGCCTTGTTGCTGTAGCATAGACCAGATTCAGGCCTGCTGAATCTAGCTTTGTTTGCATAACTTGAGCACTGATCCAGGCCATCTTTTTTGGAGAGGGTTCCCCTGCATCCTAGTGGCAGGAGAGTGCAATTAGAGCTTGTCTGATTGAAGACTGCTGGAACAGGGCTCAGTTATGAGCTTTTTTCTGGTTAATTGAGTAACTTGTTTAAATCAGTCTGTTCATTTTCTATTGTTTTATATATATATATATATATATATATATATATATATATATATATATATATATATATATATATATATATGCATTTTATTCATCTGCTTTTACTGTATTTGTGTTTCTTCCTACTTTATTACTAGAGGCATTGACTACAACTCTGATCTGAGATATATAACAACAAGTATCCTTTTCTGTGTATTTAAAGTGTTTTTCTGATTGTATCTGCTTTATTTTCTGAAAGAAAAAATACTTGTTTCCCACCTTTCGAAGCTAGTATAGTTCAGTTTTCAGGTTAGAGCTGAATTCAGGGCTGTGTTACAAGTTTGTGTGTTTGCCCATACATTAGTTGGCTAAAAGGAAGTTTCTCTGTTCACCTCTGAGAGAGTGGAGCTTTGAACAGCCTAGCTGTCTCTGGAGGAGTGGTATCAGCCCAGAAATTAATAGTTTATTGGCCATTTTGGGCTAATTTCTATCTCTTTCATTTCACTGCTATAAAAAATGCATTTGCCCTGTTTTGTGTGCTGGGCAGTGCCGGTTAGCTAGGGTAAAACTATTCCCAGCTCCACAAAGTCTCCTCTTCAATTTTTCCTTGGAACTAGACAAACTTTCAACTTAAGCACTCAAACCATTCATTTCTCAGCCCGGCACTTGCTCAAAACTCATAGCAAGCACTTATAATCCCTAGCACTAGACCCCCCCCCATACTGTACAGAAGGACAAGGCTCTCTATTCCACCTTACCAGCTAATCAGTAAAACAGCTTACTGTACCTATCCAGGCATGCCCAAAGGCAGTTTCAGGTGTACTGTCCAGTTCAACTGGTGAATCTGGGCATTTTGAGACAATGTTACAACTGCCTCATGTACACAGACAACCCTCTCCTCATACTACCAAACACTAATACATGCAAGAGATGCAATTATACAGCCAAACTGGAGGCTAAGATTTCTCAACCCAAGACTGGATCAGACAGTCAAGAGGAGAAGGGAAATACTTGCATCACACCACCAGTCTCATATAGACCCATTAAACCAGCAATGGCAAAAAACACACAAAAATACACTAAAACATACTCAGAGGCTCTAAATAAAAATCTGCAAAAGCAACAAAGACCTTCAAAGGAGACATCCAAGCAACCTCCACTCCCCAACACAAACCATGAAACACATACTTCACAAAACCAGTGTGCCATGCAATCACAGCCCTTAAGGCAAAATAACATACCCAACACACTAGTAATAGGTGACTCTATAGTCAGGCATACTGATGTCCCACTCACTAGGATGAACAAGGAGAAGGTTACTGTTAGCTGCCTGTCAGGTGCCAGGATCTGCCACATAACACAAGCACTCAGGTCACTCCAGAACAAGTACAAATATGACTCTGTCATTGTCCATGTTGGTGTGAATGACCTGAGCGGTACCTCCACGGACTACATGAAAATAGACATGGAAGAGCTCTTTGATCACGTAGCCCAGGCCGGTATGACCCTGATCCTGAGTAACATCCTGCCCTCTCCAAAAATGATACCACAGTATAAAGAAAAAATAATCAATTTCAACAACTGGCTATGTTTCTGGTGTTATTCAAGGGGGATCCAGTGTCTGTCCACCTGGGATGACATGCTCAACAAGCCACACTGCCTTGCTAGAGACGGCTTGAACCTGTCACTGTTAGGCTTTCTAATACTGGCCAAGGCTCTTGCCACCCCCATAGTGCCTTATTTAGGCAAGACTCAAAAGACAAACCCACCACCTTAAATAGCACAAGTAACAAAAAACTGAGGGTAATGCTACTCAATGCCAGAAGTCCAAACCTCAAAATGCACGCACTCGAGGCACTTCTCAGTATGGAGAAAATCGATATATGTACAGTAACAGAAACCTGGTTTAAGGCTCCAGAGAGCACCCCATCACTACCAGGCTACAACTCATACCATACATTTCGGCCACAGAACCCAGACCAAAATACAAAAGGCGAGGGCGTATTCATATTCATATTCATCAAGGATACCCACACCTCCAGGTTAGTGGCACAGCACGATGCTTCAGAGATCATCCACATGCAACTAACAATGGGCAAAACTGCAATTCAAATTGTAGTTTGCTACAGATCACCCACCATATCTCAGGACCACCATTCTGCATTTCTGGAAACACTGGGGAACATAAAGGTCCTACCAAACACACTAATATTAGGTGATTTCAATTACTCAACCATTAACTGGGGGAACTACTCAAGTACTAACTCCCATGCCCAACACTTCCTAGAATTTATAAACTCAAATGCCCTGGATCAACTGGTCAACACTCCCACCAGAGGTGACAACATATTGGACCTGGTCATCACCAACATGAGCGACCAGTGATCCACACTGGAGGGCAACCCCTCGCTGGTTAGATCTGACCATAAACAAATCACTCTGGATATCCACATTCCACCCCTATCCCCAGTCAAGAAAACCACCATGAAAAACTTTTCAAAAGCAAACTTCACATTACTTAAGACCGACGTGGAAAGTTTCAAAACCCCCATGCTAAAGGATAACGTTGTCCAAGCTGCAAAATCCTTTACTAATACATTCTATGGGCACCTACAAGAATCCATGGATTGTGCTATCCCAAGCAAAACCAAGACTTACTCCTCCAAGAAAAGCAAACCAGTCTGGAGGACCCCTGCCATAAACAAGCTATACTATAGAAGGAGAAAACTAGTACAAAAAAAGAGTAAAATCCCAAGAAGGGATGACATCCCTGATCAGAATCAGCAAGAAACTATGATCCCTCATAAAATCATCCAAAGCTAGCTTCAAAAGAAAAATTGCCAAGGACTCCAAAGTTAACCAAAAGGCATTCTTTAGCTATGTCAAGAATCTAAGTGACAATGTTCAGATCTGCTCGGAGTTAGTGCAGAATGGCATAAAATACACTGAACTGACTGATATTGCCAGCATCCTGGCAGACAGGTTCAGTGCAAACTTCACCTCCCTTTCACCCCCAAAAGGGCCCATAACCATACCAGAAGAATGTAGAGCTTCTGAAATCACAGACACTCAGGTTAAAACAACCCTCTCCAAAGCCAAAACTACAGCATCAATGGGACCAGATGGTGTCCCAGGCTGCGTCCTACTTGAGCTCAAAGATGAACTCACCCCTCACCTAAACACACTGTTCAAACTCAGCCTCTCCACAGGCTACGTACCCATAGAGTGGTGCAGAGTAACAGTTATTCCACTCCACAAAGCTGGAGCCACAACAGACCCCGGGAACTATTGCCCTATAAGCCTGACTAGCTTGGTCTGCAAGGCTATGGAGTGCATCATCATGGAACTCATTAAGAGAGACATTGGGAACTTCCAAACACTGGATCCTACCCAGTTCAGCTTTGTTAAGGACAGATCATGCCTCCGAAACCTGGTGGACTTCTTTGAGACAGTTACCAAGGCTATAGACATGGGAAAGGTGGTACATACAGCCTACCTAGGCCTTGCAAAGAACTTCAACACCATTCCCCATTCTGGTATTATAGACAAGCTCACCAGCCTGAACATAAACCCCTACATCACAAGATGGGTTGCCAACTGGCTCACGGACAGAACCCACATGGTGAAAGTTGCAGGAGCTAGGTCCGACTGTAAACTGGTTACAAGTGGCATTCCCCAGGGCTCAGTCCTAGGACCCCTCCTGTTCAGCATATACTTCTCAGATGTACAGGCAAGCTCAGGAGGACTATGGCTGACCAAGTTTGCAGATGACTGCAAACTGGGGGCTATAACTGACTCTCTGGCTGAAACAGACATCTTCCAAAAGGGTCTCACTGAGATGGATACCTGGTGTCAAAATCATGGCCTCAAGCTAAATGCCAAAAAGTGCATAGTCACCCCCCCTTTGGAAAAAACAAAGTACCCACAAACTACCATATAGACAGTAGTCCCCCAAATACGGAAGATGCAGTAAGGAATCTGGGGACCCAAGTAGACAGTAATCTCTCCTTTGATAATCACATTGCCAAAGTGGTTAGAAAATCCTTCTATGTGGCCATCTAATCACAAAAGGGTTCACATCCAGATCAAAAGAGGTCATTGTGCCCCTCTACTCATCACTCATCAGACCCATCATAGAGTACAATGCCCCTTTTGGGATGTACCTTACAAGACACTTGCAACAGCTAGAAAGACCAAAGAAGTACCTCACCAAGAGGATCACTGACCTCAAACAGATGCCCTCTGCAACTCAACTGAAATATCTGTAGCTGTACTTGGTTGCATACCGCCTACTCAGAGCTGGTCTCTGCCTGACATATAAGGCCATGTCCAACCCAGAATTGGTGGACATGCTCCACCTAAAGAAAACCATATCCCCTCGAGCCACATGCTCTAGGTATCTAAACCTCACCAGAACAATAAATAGGATGTGCTAGAGGGAAGGATTCTTTTCCCAGATACTTCCCATGCTTTGGAACAAGATTCCAATCTACATTAGGCAGAGCTCCTCACTAACACTCTTCAAGAGAATCCTTGATGAGTGGATGGGAAACAGAAAGTTTATCCCAGGGATCACTTCAGTGGATCGTCTGGACAGAGGCACAGGGAACTAATCTAAGGGTGCGGCAAAAGCCAACACATTCTGGCTAGGCTTATAAATGCCTTCGGGTAGATAGCCTAGTACCTACCTATGAACCTATGAACCTATGAATGTAATTTTTTAAGAGCTAATGTTTTGTTCCATATGCAGTACTTCCCTTTGGACTTGTTTTATGAAAGGTCTGGGGTCATATTTTGTTTGCCTGTTCTTCAGTTTGCATTTGAAAGTTGGTATTCCACAATTCCATTGGAGTGGGCAGGGTTGCATAATTATCTATGCAAATTTTATGTTAATCAGCATACAGATTTGTACCTATTTTTGGGGGGCCTTTGTCTAGATTTTTGACGTTTCCAGGTTGAGAGGTATGATCTTGCCTGAGCAGTGGATATAGTCAGAAGGCTTCTCTCTGTCTAGGGGTTGTACTTCCTGATGTACCCTCACCCATGTTCTCAGTAACTGCCTTAGAAATGTCCACCATGTGTAACAGTCATGCTCCTCCTGTCACGCATCCAAACTGTCCATAGTCAACAGTGTGTAGATCACATATATATATGCTGATCAGCTCCATGATGATTGCCCCTATGGGTATACAGATATGGATACTTAGACAAAGAGGTCTATAGTTATGTTGGTCAGTGGATAAACCACCTCTCTGCAAGGGTACAACAGTTGGCATTGTCCACTCAGCTGGTGTGCAGCCAGTGGTGTCAGTATGATTGCAAGGGTTTCCCAATGGTGTTAGTAATTCTTGTCAGATCATATGTGGGATGCAGCCTGCAATGTTAGGATGTGTAATAGATGCTGTGTATGGTCCATTGAGAAGCAGTTACAAACTGCTCTGTAACTATGGAAGTTATGTTACAGGTTGCAGAAATGTCATGTGTCACATGTGGTGGGGACAAGGGAGTGTAGTTGATGAAAGTGTGGGAGTACAGTTTAGGTATGAGTACAGACCCATCATATGTGTCATCATGACATCTGAGGTCAAAGACAATCTGGGCCTGTCCTTTGAGGGTACACATGTAACTACACTGTGTATTGTGGTTCTGCTTTGTGTGGGTGGCTAATGTTGTCACTTACCATATCTACAAAACATTACAACAACACTATGTGCTTCTTTTAGCTGAAGAGGCTGTGTCTGCATGTTAGGGAGGGACCCTCACCCCAACTGTCACACAGCAATGTTCACCTGCTATTGCACAGCCTGCTAGTGGCAGTTGTCCACCAGTTAGGTTTGCTGAGCCATGACAAGCCTGTGTCCCTACTGTCCCATACAGCCAAGTTAATGTAGTTGTAATGCTGCTGACATTAATGCATGGGTGTAGAGTTCTGCACACCTGCCTGTCCCATCTGAAGGGGGGATGTGCAGTCACACTATGTCAACCATCCCACAGGAGGTAATAAATTGCTTTTGTGACATATATGTCTGTATTGTCTGCAAGTGAGTGGTACATGCTGTTAGTTCCAAAGAAAATGATCTCTGACCAGAAAATGCCAGGTAGGACCTCACATTGAAGGGGTTGTAGTGGTCACCCATATTGGTAAACACATGATGCAATACATTGTTTCCTCATGTGGGGATGTCACTGTACTGCTCCAGGCCATTATAGGTAAGGACCTAGACCATCCTTTGGGCAAGTGAGCCACAGCACAACTAAGCAATACAGTGTGTACATATTACATTTCCCTAGCATGTCTGTCTGTGCTCTTTACAGACACCTTGCATGACTCTCATCTTGCAACATGCTGGAAGTAACTGCAATACTTACTTGCACAGAGGACAACTAGCATGTAATGCAAAGCACTGTCACCAGATCTCTGAGTCCTGTCACCTGAAATGCCATGATAGGAGTTAGCATGGATACGAGCACTAACACTGTTGTACATCTAGTGACACTGGACCAAACACTGTTACCTTTGCAAAGACAAAAAAGAAGTAACGCTGCTGTCTAAAGGTCCAAACCTTGAAGATGAGAAGTAAATGTTGAGAAAAAACACAAAACTGGACCACCACGATAAAATAATGAACTTTTAATCCATAAAAATTGATATGATGATTTTATGGATTAAAAGTTCATTATTTTATCGTGGTGGTCCAGTTTTGTGTTTTTTCTCAACTCTTACCTTTGCTGAAGGCCAGATCATGCCTACTGACTGTAACTGGCAGAGTCCATTGACTGTCACAATATGCAATGGATGTCGGATATAAGTTTCACTCCACCAACCAAGGCCTAGCAATGTTTATGTCAATATCAGGCCAGCAGGCCATGCTGGAAACTGTGTACATCATGTACAAAGTGTTATGACAGCTGCTGGATAGACAAGTGTCTGACAGTCATACTCAGGGAACATAGCATTGGGAGACCTATGCTGCTATGATGCCAGTCACTAGTGGAGCTCATTATTGGTATACCCCTTCTACATATTCCCTCTGTGCAGTCACAGGTGAGTCCATATCAGGAGCTGTCACAAAATCCCACACAGAACCAACACTTATCCAGGATGGCCTAAGACACAGTCATTTGTAGTCTGAGCCACTGACCAAGACTAAATCCCAGTGACTGCAAATACTATCCTGTAAGGAATCATCCACCCCTGCAAAATATTGTAGTGTCTGCACACCACAAACAGTTGATCCATTACACATGGAGTTATGGACACAGAGAGTAATGCAGCATTTGACTTTCACTGGTCAGAAAGATGTGGGGATGCATTCACTGTTGTACAAACAATACCAACAGGTTTGAGATGTAAATCCCAGACTGTCACTGCTATAGTGAATGTGGCAGTCATCACACCTATCATTGTCTGCAATGACACCCTTGCCATGTCACTACACATGCATATCATACCACTGTAGCAGTCACACAGGTTCCATGGTGCATCAATACACAGTGTAGATAACATGTCCTATGGAGTCCATGTCACGACCCTACATGTGTAGTCTGTCTCCTAAATGCTTTGGAGGGGATGTGCATGGCTAACATACAGGGGGGTGTCAGTTCCCACTGTGTGCCTCCCGCATATCCATGACAGGACTAACTCATGTCTCACCTGTTCTACACACTGACAACATCAGTGTGGTATGCAGAGTACATGCTGGAGAGACAGGTATGTAACAGACAGTGCACCCTACATGAAACAGGTCCCTCATGCAAGCAAAGTACACATCTGCTGTGACACACATCATGTGCAGGTTACAAATTAGGATACAGAACAAGACAATCATATCTGGTGTTGGGCAACTGTTGGTACTGGACACAGGATATATGTAGATAGGTATTCTCCATCACCACAGCTTGTAGATGTGTTAGTTCCCAAAACCCTGGTGACACTTATCGCAGGTAGCAGACCTTATCACATATTAGGGATGCATGAGTACTCTGAATGCTGCCATTGTCCTTGCTAACCTCTTACAACATATGAACCAATGGAGCCACGCACTTATATTGCTGTACCTTGCTAAAGACATGTTTCTGCTGTGCTGACATGCCATCCTGTGCTGCTTTATTTCCTCTGTGCATCCATAGGTTATCCCAACAGACTCCTGTAAAAGAAACATAAACAGGCCTGTGACAGACCTGCCATTGTGTAACTATGCAGCCAAATACAACATCATACAACATAAGGTATACAAATGTATGTGGCGTACTCCATGCCAAATATTAGCTTACAGTACCTGTTGGTAATCACTACAAGTGGCATGGCAAACCAACACTGCATTACACAAGTGCATGTTAACTAATATAGTTATCCTGTGCATCAGACACACAGCTTCATTTCTCTGCATCGATGGAGAGGATGACAGGGATGTGGCACAGGTATCATCACTTGCACAGGGTGTTGCATGGGGGGTGAAGGAGGCCTAGGCTGGCCCAAACAGTTGACAGCATGTGTGTGAGTCAGGAAGGGGAGCAAGTAAGATGAACCATGGAGAGGTGTTGGATGTGCCTGTAGGTGACCTGCATTTGACAGTGGTGTGTGAGTGTGTGCATGTACACAGTCAAGCTCAGGGCTAGCCCTACACGTGCGTATGTTGGACAGTTTTGGAATACATGGTAGAACTAACAGTTCACCATTTCTGGCCCCAAACACAGGAACTGTCTCTGCCAAGAGTTTCACTGGCACCTTCAAGCCCAAGGTCAGAAATGGTGCTATTACCTAATGGTGACTGCTGTCTGCTGGGACCATGTCCCCCACGGGGCCACCCAGGACCACGAGCCCATGGCCTGCACATTGTGGTGTAGACAGCACACTCCCCTCTGTAGCTCTGGATGTACTACCACTATGGGAGTGTGATTGTGAATGGCCATATGGACTCTTAGCAGATGGAGTTGCTGACCTATGTCCATGGGTACAATGCTCGACTCCAACCAGACATTTCAGCACAATGTGCAGTCCAAGACAGACACTGTCTCAGCCCACCTTCTGTCCACTGCATTGGTGAACAGATCTAGGGTGTCCACAATGTGGTGTAGGCAGTTACAGATGTTAGACTGTGCTGCATCCATAACCCTAAACTTATATCTGGTGTTCCATTCAGAATATGCCTGTGCCTCCATGATGGCCCGAAACCTGAAACGTATGCTGAGTTACTCATGATGTAGAACCTGCAACAGGTGGTGGACAGACAGCAGGCCTCCTACAAGCACCCTTGTCAATCCTTCTGTGTGGCACCTTGTCAGCTCTCAGGCTATGGGCAGTATTTACACTCACTGGAGCCATAGTTGCCACACATTCCTGTTCAGTGCCCCCAACTTCTGACTGTCCAATATCTGTGGCTTCTGGAGACAGAACGGAGGAAGAAGAGAGATGTCTACCTCTGGAACAGATTCTGCCCCTACACCACCATCTGTTGCTCACTGTGGCCACCATCATCATCAGAGTCCAAAAAGACACTGGCAGCAGGTAGTGTAGGGGACAGACACCCCCCCCCCCAGTGACCTGCACTAAGAAAGTAAAAAGCATTACATTAATATCTGCACTATTTTGTACAAAAAAATCTGCCAAGACTCATAATAACAAAGACTCACAACTGGATTAGCGGTCAAACAAATGTCATCTCTGCTTTGTCCACAAAAGACTTCCTCAGAACACAATACAAATTTAACTCGAGATCTTTATAACAATCACTTGAAATAAATCAAGTAAAACCTGAACAGTAATATTTACCTTTTAATTAATCAATATGACGCTATAGTTGATAAAACAATACATAAAAACCCAGTACAACTATCATTAGATACATAGAAATACACATTTCACTACCTAATTTATTTAACTTCAACCTGTTGTTTTTTGAAAGGCATTTTAGATTCTTTGCCTCATTTAAATCAGAGGCCTTATCTCTTCTTAACTGTAACTGCCAAAGTGTTTTCTTTTTGTTCAACTACACTTCTGTGATTATCCCCTCAACGATCCTTAGGTACATGTTCCAGAATGGAAAATAAAAACATTCTACTCTGTTTACACACAAAATTGTGTTCACAGAGGGCATTATTCTGTCCCTTAACCATACTAGAATATAAATGTTCCTTAACAAAATAGTGTCATGCTTACCAGTAGGAGGACCACAGCCTTGGGCAATACCTGATGGACCTGTGAAAAGTTGAGGGTGGGGTAATGTCAGTACCACTACATGTTGCAGCACAACAAGGAAATGCATCCATATATCTCACATTTACAGTAGCTACTGTGTTACTTGTTGTATTGGTCACATTCAGAGTATGACAGCATAACTGAGGTTAAACCCACCAAAGAACAAAAATCTGACACCCATGTAAAAGTATCTACAGCCTACCACACTGACTGCTATAGTATTACAGTGCTGAGCACAGTAAGCTTACCTGCACACTCCTCAGCTGTGGAAACTGTAGCACCCACCTCCATGATGAATGGTTTGATGAATGCCTGAGAGCTGTTGTGTGTGCCTAGGTTCACCTGGAATTACTCAGTGGCCAAGAGTGGTTGTTCCACTGCAGGCTGTCCACCACTATTCACTCATCTGCAAGCTGTTGTACACAAAAGGAGTTACATACCTGATAAAGTGCAGTACTCTTGTGTAGATATGTGATGATAGTATAGTTGTCACAAAGGCGTGCTCTGTGTGAAGTATATCCAGTACAGAACTGATACCCATAGCCAGCTGCTTGCCTTTTAAACATGCTTCCCATTAGCAGGTGATTGCCTCTAAGCCAATCTGTGAGTCTGAAATGCTAATTGCAGCCAACACAGCTGATTTGCACTATCATCAGCCAGTGACATGCAACCACTGTAGAATATATAAGACGTTCATGTACATTAGGGCCCCTTTCTGATAGGTTGTGCTGGACATTACTGGGGTGAGGAGATTACATCTTTGCAGAGGGTAGGTCTGCAGCAGACACCTTTACATAGAGATGTGTGTGATACAGGCTGCAGCTACTGCTGCAGGTAATAGACATAGTCAGAGAGTGTGAACATTTTGGAGGGCAACAAGCTGTACAGGTAACTGTGTGAGCTGCATCAGCCTTGTTGTAGAGCCAGGCAAGAGTGAGGGTACCTTCTACATTCCAATGAAGGCATGTATTTAAGTATGTTAAGCAACGGTATCAATAACAGAGTACTAGGCAACATGTATGGTCTTTCCTTGAGCAAGAAGGGGTATGTGTATATGTATATATATATATATATATATATATATATATATATATATATATATATATAGACATACATACATACATATGGGTCTACTTCATAACATTGAAATTTCATAACATTGACACCATAACATCAAAAATTCAAAACACTGAAAACCCAAAACATTGAAAATGCAGCACACTAAAAGTGTGCTTCATAACATTGAAAACTACATTGCACAAGTAAATAAGATCCCCTCCACCTACAACACCTAACTAACAAACACACCTTCTACTACATTTCTGCTGGGAGGCAAGCAACCCCCATGTGGGGAGACTCTGCCCCTCACACCCCCTGTAAATTAAATATACCAACTTCAAGATTGCACTACAGTGGAAAAAAGTTAATTTCCTAACCTCAGTGTATGGTGATTCTGATACAGTGAGATTAGGAATTTCATGGCAATGTGATCTTGGAGTTGGTATATTTAATTTACGGGGGGGGGGTGTAGGGGCAGAGCCCCCCCACATGGGGGTTGCAGGGGGGCTTGCCCCCCCTGCAGAAACATAGTAGAAAGGGGGTCTGTTAGTTAGGTGTTGTTATAGGTGGAGAGGATGTTATTTACATATGCATTGTAGTTTTTAATGTTATGAAGCAGTTCCACTTCATATAATCGAAAGCTCATAACATATAATTGCAAAACAGCGAGACCAAATGATCGAAAACTCAAAACACCTAAAACTCATAACATAAAATCTCACAACATTGAAAACTACAAAGCAAATATAAATATCCCACAGAACACCCCACACACTGTTTACTACATTTATGCAGGGGGCAAGCTCCCCTGTACCCCCCAAGTGGGGGGGGGGTCCGCCCGCACACCCTCGTAAATTAAATATACCAATTCCATGGTTGCACTAGAGTGGGTTTGAAAATTAACTTTTTCCCCCATGGTAGTGCGACCTTGGAGTTGGTATATTTAATTTATCGGGGTGTGGGGGCAGAGCCCCCCACATGGGGGGTGTAGTAAAAACTCTGTGGGATGTTATTTATAGTTGCTTTGTAGTTTTCAATGTTTTGAGATTCGATGTTATGAGTTTTGGTTGCTTTGAGTTTTTGATCATTTGGTCTTGCTGTTTTGCAATTAGATGTTATGAGCTTTCAATTATATGAAGTGGAACCTATGAAGCACACTTTCAATGTTCTGAGTTTTCAATGTTTTGGGTTTTCACTGGTTTGGGATTAAGTGTTTTTGTCTCAAGGTTATGAAATTCAATGTTATGAAATTTTAATGTTATGAAGTAGACCCATATGTGTGTTTGTGTGTGTGTGTGTGTGTGTGTGTGTGTGTGTGTGTGTGTGTGTGTGTGTGTGTGTATGTGTGTGTGTATGTATGTGTGAATGTGTCCATCATTTGGACAACTGCCAGGCCATGTGTTACAGTCTCTGGTAGTAATTTGCAGCATGTTCATTGTTCAGCTGTGGTAATCTGCACTGTGACTCTAAAAGGATTGTGTGCTGCACTCTGGTATTAGTGGTCCTCATTCTCAGTACCTGAGTTGACATTCTCTGTGAATGCATATTATTGCATGACGTGACAATTTATGCACATATAGTTTTGCTATAAGGATATGTGAAGTGTGTTCCTACTTCCAGGCCTGTGGCTTCCATCAGATAAAAACACTCAGTTCATGTGAAATGCATTGTATGGATAAAGAGAGTATGACTCAGTCATTAATTGCTGGCTTCACAATACTGAAAATTCAGTGTTACATACCACTAGATTTGAACCCAGGACTGTGTGTGGCAAAATGTACTGAGTCACTTCTGCAGCAGGTGCATTTGCAAGATATATGTGCACATATACTGGTTGTGATAATCATGTTCTACATCTTTCAGTATCTGCAAGGCTCTATATGGATGTATTTCTGCACCAGGGTCCCGTTGCACATGTATTTTGTTATTAATGCCTTAACAGATGTCTTTCTACATGTTGCTGATAAAAGGGCACATTTACCTGCTATCAGAGGCCTCACATCCATTATTATGTCTTTGGCTTTCTTTAGATGTACTATTGCACCAGAGTCCCAGGTACACTCCCACTTTTTTCCCATTAGTTTTTGTTCAAGTTTGCAGGGTGTGGTGTGCAGCTCTGCTGAAACATGCTTAATGATTATAACTGGCAATTACTATGTTTGTTAAAGCAGCTGCTTTACATAAGAGTGGTGTGGTGTGGCAGGTTAATGCAGTGGTCTGTAGATGCGATGGTCTTGGGTTTGAACCAGGGTAAAGGTGCTTTTTTTGTAAATGTGTATTAGAATTTTAAAGACACATATAATCAATATAGCCCTACTTAGCTGAGCTTAGCAAAGCTGTATGTCATGGCATGGAGCGCAGCATCACAATAAAAAAATATAAAGAAAAGAAAAATGGGGAGATAGGAAAAGTGGTGAATGGGGTGCGAGTGGGGAAAACATAGTGGAAGGCAGGAAGAGTGTAGGAAAGAACCATAGCTATCCCTTTCTTGTACAGCAACACCTGTGACAGAATTTGTACATAGATTTGAACTCTCACCCCCAGAGAGAGAGGGGTGAGGATAACATAACTGCATTGTCAAGCCAATTGGACCAAATTACATGTCCAGTGGACAAAATGGAAAACTATGCTTGGGGTGATATTTTTTTTTTTTGGGACAGGTGCCCTTTTTTTAAGATGTGAGTGGAATGTTGGTGAAGGGACATAAGTACGTGTGAGGGAGGTAAGTTGGGTAAGTGAGGATGCATTTACAGGCAGACAAGACAGGCAAGACAGCAGACAGGGGAGGTGTGTGACATATGAGGGGGTGAACACCTTGGATAGGAAGGGTGTTGTGGAATTGCAAGTCCCATGTGCCTCCACAAGGCAGCAGCATGACTCACATCCCCACCTATGGGATTGTCGGCAGTGCACCTTCACTGCCTCAAGGGTGGCAGTGGTGGAGGCTGGGCACCAGGGCGAGGCTGCCCCACCAGGTAAGCCAGTATGCCCTCAATCTTACACAGGTGGCAGTTAAACCACAGTAGATTTTCCTGCGCACCAATACTGGCAGCTCAGCCTGGGTGACAACTGCCCCTCTGCCACCTCTCCAAGATGGGGGCCCAGCCCTGTCCTGTAGGGTTGAACTACTCAATGCTGCAAGTAGTGCAGGGGCAGCAGAGGGTGCACCACCAGTCTGGGTCCCTGATGTACTGGGACCGGGTGCCACGGCCAGTTGAGGCAAGGAACCGGCCTACCTTGATGTGCTGTGGTAAATAAGTTATGATTAGTAATAACCAAACCATTGTTAGTATTAACAGAATAGAACATCATGTTAATTAATCCAGATACATAGTCATGTATATTATGTGTAACACAACATTAAATAGCAAAACAGTCAGTATGGTAACAGTATGCCAGTAAGAATTAAAGCATATGGACAACAAAACAGTTAGTTTAACAAAATATGTTAATATTAAATCATAATAACACGTAACAATAATCAACCACATTTTCCTAAATACAGCTAGTTTAACAAATTATGTAAATATTAAATCATAATAATACATCATAATAATAAATACATGAAAATAAGAGGTGGGGAGAGAGAGAAAAACATTCCATTAGTAACATTGCAGATTATACTCCTCAAAACACAGATAATATATACTCTTGATGTGTGTAGTGTCAGCTTTTGGTGCAGTGACTGCAATTCTCCTATAGCTGATGTAGCATGTGTACATACCTCTCAAGCTGTTAGCATGGGTCAGTATGGGCCAAGCAATGACAAATGCAGGTACATGACTACACAGAACAGTTTCACATAATGTGGACTTTTATAACTAACAAGATGTTCTGTAAGCAGATTTGGTAATACATTACATTCCCAGTAGTCTTTCTCTGGTAATCCTGTGACAGACAGATTATGCCGTTAATTAGAGTACGAGAAATTATGACACTTGAGAAGCATGTGTGTACAGTACATAAACTAGACAGCCATCATGGCTTAGATGGAAGGTGTGGGAATAGAACCAGATAGCTTTGACTGCAGGGGACATCTGTAAATAATGTAATAATTGACTGCAGCAATGGAGTACAGGCATGTAAGGAATACAGCCATACTGGAAATATATTTATTTATGAATCAACAATGCTGATTGTTGCTCATCTCTCTACAATTATAAGACAAACAGGTGGGATAGTTGGTTTAAGATGCTTTATTACACAGAAACACATCAGGATGGATAGCAACTTCAATAACTTTAAACAAACTGATTAGCATACAGAGTTTATACACAGACATGTTAACACTTCAGCATCTTAACACAAAATGGCACTCTGTCCCTGCACATACTCAGTAATGAATACACTTTTTACACGCCCACATGAGGTTTCTTAAAGAGATATGTACACTGATCTACATGCTTCTGCTTAAAGAAAATAGTGCACTTTATTAAATAAGATTGAAATTAGGTATGCATCAATATACACAATCAGAATAGAAAACAAAATGCTCAAATGATTCAAATTGTCATGTCCAAGTTACTGTATATCTGGAAGAGGACACTTGACTGGAGCTTCTGGTATACCAATCAGAACTGGACTTAATAACAGTGACAGGTTTCAGTGAACAGCTCGCCTCTGGATTTGTCACAGGAATGGAAATTGCTTCTGGTACTTCCTCGGGAACTGGAACACCAGACAACTCACTTTGAGAGGAAGAGTCTTTCTCACTGGCTATTTGCTGTGGTAGAGGCTCAGATACCGCTTATGTAAGCGTATGCTTCCAATTCTGCCTGAATCTTATGATTTCACAAAGTACAGTCTCAGGTCTGGGTAGATGTTCTTCATGACTCCAATCCAATCATAACCTCTGGATATTTGCATCCTTATCTCTTCTCCGTCTCATAATGGATTGAGTGGTCTACTGGTCTTATCAGAGTAGGACTTCTGGGTTAAGCACTTCTTCAACAAGTTGGCTTTCACTGATTTGTTGTTCTTGACATGGAACCAAAAATTGACTACTGATTAGTAATATGGTTCTGGTTTGTCTCGACAGCAGTCTCTGAGCAGGTGAACCAAGATATTTATCATGAGGAATGTTTCTGAGATTCAAGAGATTCAGGAAAACATCACTATTATCTTCTTTGGGCTTCTCTCGTAATTGCTTTGCACTTTGAACTGTGTGTTCTGCCAGACCATTGGACTGAGGATACCCTGAGCTACTCATGACATGAGTAAAGTCCCACTCTTCTGCTAATCTTTTGCAGTGTTGGCTTGTAAATTGTGTGCCATTGTCAGAAATAACTTTGTGAGGGGTCATGCATGGAAATCCCCACATCTGGTTCAGCTGAAGTGGTTCTTTCTGTTGGTGTGGTTGTGTACTATTACACACGGGACAAGATAAAAGTACTCTGTCAATAACTTGTGACATGGAGAGCCAAAATACTATTCCTCTTGCCCTTCTTTTGGTACAGTCTACTCCTGGGTGACCACAATGTAAGATAGTAATGTACTCATGTTGCAAGGACTTCGGAAAAATGACTTTTGGACCTTTCATGACAACATCATTGTCTGACAAAATCTCATCTCTGTACGGAAAATAAGGTTGCACTTCTGGAGATAAATTAGATTGCTTTCATGGCCATCTTTCTCTGAGAAAGTAGTTGAGCTTCTGTTAAACTGGATCTGTGGCTATATGATCACTGAGCTCATCAAGATATGTGAAGAATACTTTCTCACCTCCATGACTTTAAAATCAAATCTTTCATTCTCATGCTGTTCTGTGGTAATTCTGGATGATATGGATAATGTATCATCATGGTAAAGAAGTTTGCCTTTCTTATAGACAATACTGAAATTGTACTTTTGCAATCTCAACATCATGCATTGCATTCTGACTGAAACTGTATGCACAGGCTTTCTCAAAATCGTGACTAGTGGTCAGTGGTCCCTTTCAGTCTGGATAGGTCTGCCATACACATAATCATGGAGCTTGGAACATGCAAACACAATTGCCAAAAGCTTTTTCTCTACCTGGGCATACTGTATTTCAGCTTGGGTGAGAGTTCTGGATGCATCAGCAAGAGGTTGATCTTCTTGTAAAATGACTACACTAAGACCAAATTGGAAGAATCACAAGAAAGAGTAACTGGCTTGTAAACATCCTAGTATCTGAGGTTAGGTGGCTTGCAGTTCTCTGTTTCAGGACATTGAATCCTGTCAGGTGCTGTTCTAACCAAGACCAAGATACATTTTCACATGTTAGCTCTCTGAGTGGTGCAGATATTTGACTCAAGTCTGGAATGAACTTGCCTAGGTAGTAAACCATGCCAAGAAAACATTGCAAGGCTTGAACATTGTCTGGAGCTAGCATCTTGAGAATGGCTGTTTGGTTAGAAGGGTCTGGTCATAAGCCTGAAATGGTGAATAAATGACCAATGTATGTGACATCTCATAGCCTAAATTTGCATTTCTGTGAATTTGGCTTACGATTCATTTGATGTGGCCTTTCCAGAACAGTTCTGAGGTTTCTGTCATGCTCTGCTTCATCATTGCCTCCTACCAGTATGTCATCTACTATTATAGCACAAGGATACCCAGAAATAATTTACTCCATTGCATGCTAAAAGATATCATTTGCAGAATTTATCCCAAAAGGCATTCTCAGAAATCTGTACTTTCCTAAAGGAGTACTGAAAGTAGTGAGCAATGAAGATTTCTTGTCAAGAAAATTTGCCAAAATTAACTCTGCATCTAAGGTAGAAAAAACAGGAGTGGCAGCTGGTGACTTCAAATCAAAGGGGGGCTGCAGGAGACAGCTGAATGGGTGGGGTCAAGGGAAGGGTGTGGTCAACTAGAAAGGGGAGGAGCTATGCTCAAAACCACAAAAACTAACTTTAATTAATACGCTGCCCTGGGTGGCTAACCATCATTATGAGAGTCCAATCAAGACAAAAATAAGTGTAGAAGAATAAAAATATTTCAATGCATTGGCTGCATGACAGCTTACTTAATATCTAGATGGAGGTTGTGAGGCATGAAAAAATAAATTACTTTTTAAATACATTACTGGAATGCCAGTCAAAATCAAGTATAAGAAAAACCAGAAGCACTCAACTCAAACCACTTCTCCTTGTACGGCAGTTCTAATTATAATTTATATTCAGCTTTATTAAAGTACCAAGTAACATGCTGAAAGTAGAAATCCCTGTGATGCCCCCACTTGTAAAAATGTTTCTTATCCAAAAAAGGCCTGCTGCCTGACAACTATCTACTTGTTTCATGGGGAAAACATGAAAGTAAAAAAATGAAAAGCAAACAAGAAACAAGCTCAAGATACATTGCTTAAAGGTTACTGTACAGGTTATGGACCACACATGATTGGCATTCTGTTTAGTTTACGGGTAAAGTCTGCAGAGATGACTGGAAGTCTCCAACAAGTGTAATGAGCTTTTTAAAATAATGGAATCCTGTCCTTTAATACCCAAGGCTTATACATTATCTAGTCAAGTATTGTCTGCATGGCAACAACAGAAAGGCTTTCAATGCTGACAATTCTTTAACAGTATGCTTATTAAAGCTTACTTGCATTTTACAATCTCAGACAAGCTTACCTTATGGTCATTAAAGCATTGCTACTTAAACACAGAGCAACAGGCACTTTGAGTAATAAGCATAAATCAACAGTACAAAAATATGACAGAAACCAGACCGTTCTGCAAAATCAAGGACAGATGAAAAGCCACTGTAGTACTTGTGTCTACCTTGGATGGGGGACACACACACTGCACATTTACACTGCATAACTACTCCTTGCCTTGCTTGGACACATCCAGAGTCACTACATGGTGGAGTCGGGTGCAACAAGTATGTCACAATTTGAAATGTCTCTGGCTGACTGTGATGGCCCTGACACATTTGTCATACCTCTCAACCTCGGAGCAAGAAATCTGGACAAAGCCATACACAGAAGTGGGACAAAGGCCCAAAAATAATGACAATTTTTAAATATTGCTCTAATAAACTTAGAAAGATAATAGAATAGGTCTTGCATTAGTATGACTTTTCTGAAGGGTATAAAATCTGAAACTCAAATGTCTGTCATTATTTTCTAACTTCTTTAGTGATTTGTCACTAATTTGCCAAAAAACACAATTTTATGAAAAATGGACCAAATGTGATGCAAAAATATAAAATAGCCACACAATACAGCTGGGCACCTGTCAAAGAAGGGGCACTTTAATATTAGTACTGCTAACTTGAGCAGCTGACAAAATAAAATAATCTACATGCATTTCAAGTAATCTATAACTTTGACTATTACAGTTATTTCTTAATTGTAAACCCTCCACGTTTTCTATCAAAATTGCTATTTTGCAGAGGGATTATTAGGGGGAAGAGCAACATTTTGAGCCAAAATTGGGGACAGTTGAGAGGTTGGCTATGCCTAATTCTATAAAGCAATTTATTTGCATGTACCTCTCAACCTGTTAATGCAGTAAATCTGAACAAGGCCAAATATATTGGGGGAACATATAAACAGTACTAAAAATTGCCCTTGTATAAATTGAGACAGTTGATTGAATAACAGTTCTTACTTTAGCATGCATTTTTCTGAAGGTTATGAAGTCTGAAACTCAGTGTATCATTATTTAGTGACTTAATTTCTAAATGATTTGCCAGAAAACTACAAATTTTATGAAGAACAAACCAAAAATAAGAAGCAAAAATATATTCATTCTTTGAAAATCTGGACAGTTGGGAGGAATAGTTCAGCTGGGCCTGTCTGAGTTTGCTGCCCTTCCCCCCTGACAAAATTGTGGTTGAATGGAGCCTCTGCAGCCATTCCAATGAACCATTACTTGGCTATTTCACTCCATTTACCATAAACACTAATGTGCATACTGCTTTACTTCTATGATGAATTGGACTTCATTTGAAAGTTTTATTTTGTATTTTATAGCACAAACACTAAGTCATCTACTAAACAAAGCAATGCAGTCTCACAATGAAAACTTAGCATTAAAACTTCTCTGCCCTTGAAACTCACATTCATTGAAACAGCATTGAAACCCACATTCAAAAAAAATACATTTTGCCAGTGGCAGATAAAGATTCATTTTGGGCTGTTTTCAAATCATAGGCCCCTTGCATATGAAACATACATGTGCTCTTTGATACACCTTCCTATTGCTTTGAACATTTTTCCAGTAAACAATGAAACAAAACTGCCCAATTCAGAACATTTCCATCATAAAAGTCTACTCAAACTTCTACAGTCCACTATTATCAGTAAATATGCACAATTCTACAGTCCACCATTATCAGTAAATATGCACAATCTCTGAAGTACTAAAAAAGTCATCTAAATAATTCCATGTTAAATAAATCTGTAATGAAGAGGTTGCTGCTAGCAATCACCTTTATATTTCATGGTTTCATCGAAAAATAAAGTGTCTGATGCCCCTGAGGAATAAATTGCCTAAATTACATTAAAAATAAGCTAGTAATATTGCAATAGGAAATGGATGGCAAACTGATAACAGGCTCATAGTTAGTATCTTAACTTTCAGTACGGCAGCATTCACCCATTATGGGAATAGAACCAACAACCTTCTGCATCAAAAGCAAGTACACAACCTGTTGTGCTATTAGCAATGTGAGCTGACTTAGCATAATCAGCACTAAACTTCTATTCCCCTGCAGCTCTCAGTTCCTTGTAAAATCTACTCAATACTCAACTGCATCTCAACTTCGCAGCACAAGTAGTCTGGAAAAAGCCAAATTTATTGGGGTGGGTCAAAAGGGCAAAAACCAGGGACACATTAAACATTGCTTGTATAATCTTGGAAAGCTGCTAGAATAAAATGCTGTGTTACCATCATACATTTTACTGCCAAGGTCCCTGTGCAAGAGCGTCAGAACAACATACCACTATGCCAAATCACCTGCTTTGTGAAATAAAAATGCTGTGTTACCACCGTACATTTTACTGCCAAGGTCCCTCCCTGTGCAAAACAGTCAAGAGCAACATAACACTACACCAAATCAGCTGCTTTGTGAAAGAGAGGAAGACTGAAACTTAAAAGGCTATCATTTAATGAATTCAGTTCTCACCATAGCTGTCAACTTCTTAGCACAAAACACCTGGACAAACCCAGTAATGAGGGGTTACAGCCCTCAAACATATTCAGTGAATTCAGTTTTTGCCATAGCTGTCAACCTTAGCAGAAAAAACCTGGACAAAGCCACTAACAAGGTATTACAGTCCCAAAAATAAGGACAAATTTCAAATAGCCATCTTATAAACTTAAAAATTGCTATTCTATCATTAGACATCACAGTTAAACTGTTAATTGTCAGAAAGTAAGTTTAAACAAATCCCACTCTTGACAGGCAACTGTTGTATGTAGCCCTATGATTTATGTTTAGCCTTTTATTGTATTACTGCTCACCATACATGGAATTCCGAATTAGGGACAAATGAATACAATATTAATCATAATCACCCAAAAATATTATCAAAAATGTATAATTGCTGCAGGAAAAGTGAATCATGAGCTACAATATTTACTTTAATTCTGCACCCCTTCACTCTGTTCTTCTTCTAACTTCTTTTCTTTCTTCTTCTTCTTTCTTCTTCTGTTCTTCCTTCAGGCTAGCACAGGCTGCACACTCCAGCACAGTAGACAAAATCCACCCAAATAAAAAAAAATTAAAATCCGACCATGCCAAAGAAATTAAATTATTAATAAAATCGGTCACGAATCAATGCACAAGTCAAGCCCACAAATGACTGATTGATTCTCGCTCTTTTCCCAGCACATAAAGTCCGGGAAGAGAGTGGCAACCAACCAGCAGCATTTAGCCCAGCAAGCACATCATGACATGCCTGCGGACGTTGCAGTCCGAGCCCCTTCCAATTCTATGCGTTTTGGAACCGCAAAGACTTCTGGGCATCACAATGATGCCTTCATTACTCCACTGGGCTGCAATCAAAACAAAAAAAAAATCTGTTTAAAACCGCCGCAGCCTGAGGCGGTTAAAGTGCGCATGCGCATACTTCCAAGTCGCGGACTCAGAATTTTGCATTAAACAAAAAAAAAACATCTGCTACACATAAAAAAGTTTTTTTTTTTATATTTTATTCTTCTTTTTAGCTGAGGGGGCTGCAGTCCAGCAGTCCAATGCCACGAGCCACCCCTGAAAAACAGTGGCATTTGGCATGAGAGTTGCAACTTCTTTGACTGTGCTTATTGGATGATGAGGTCGCTGTAGTGCTTTGTTCAAATCTCATGTATCAATACATATTCTGATGTTGTCTGAGCTTTTCTTATGAGCTACTAGCATGGAAGATACCCATTCAGTCAGTTGTGTGACTGGACAAATCACACCTTGATGCACAATTTTTTTAACTCAGCTTTGACTCTAGTCTGAATGGCTATTGGAACCTTTCTGGCTGGCCTGACAACTGGACTAACATTTGGGTCTAACCTCATGGAGTACACATCGGGAATCTTGTCTAGTTTGTCTTTGAAGAGATCTGTAGAGGTAAAAAAAATATGCTGGGCAAAGTTGGAGTGGTGATCTTGTAAGCTAACACGGTGAACTTCCTTGTTAAATGAAACCAGTCCCATTTTCAAAGAGTCTCTGAGGCCTAGTAATGACTGGACATGCCTCTTAACCACATAAAATAATAAGTCATAGTTTCTTCCAGCAGAGTAGCATGAAAACACTACTGAGCCTTTGGTTTGAATCTCTTTGCCACCATATGCAACAAGTTTCACACACTTTGCCAAATCAAGCCTTTCACCAGCACACACTCTAGCAAATGTTTCTGCAGACATTGCACTTTGAGCCAGTATCAACTCTGAGCTCTATGGGCTTGCCATTTATCTGAACAGTACAAAATATTTCATTCTAGGCCCATAAATCAACTGCATTCACTGTCTCACTATGCACTGATACACCATCAGCATAAAAATAATGAGACTCAGAGCCTTGGCTTTTTAATTGATCAACCCTTTTAGTGAAAGTGTGTGTGGCTTCTGATTTACAAAATATTTTGAAATTATTCCATTTATTACATTTGTGGCATTTTTGACCAAAAGATAAGCATTTTTCTCTTTTAGTTTCATAGTTTCCACAACAATTATGACAGTTAACAATGAAACTAGACTAAGGCCCATGCTTTGAATTTGCTGACTCACTCTTATGCTTCACTGAGGCTGTGCAAATCTGGAACTTGCTAGAAAGTTCTGGAGTTTACCAGTGAGTTTAGCAGGGGCTGCCATGTGCTTGGGCCTGTTTCCATTGACCAAGTGCTGCATGCTATCAACGTGAAGCTTAGAAATTACTGGAGACATGCCTTTCTCATTTGTAAGCATATTTGTGCGCTTTTCTGTAAGCTCATATATCTGTCAAATCTCAATTGCTCTATTCAAAGTTAAATTGCTGTCACGCAGCAAAAGTTTTCTCACAGCAGCATCTTTAATATCACACACGTCTGTCCTTTATCAGCTCATCTCTTAAATCACCCGATCTGCATGTTTTAGCTTTGATTCTCAGGGCAGTTATATATGCAGCAAAAGTTTCACCTGGCTTTTGATCCGTTGTGTAAAATAAGAGCCTCTCCATTGTAATGTTGGTCCGGGGGTTACACATTTCTTAAAATGTATGTTTTGAGCACTCAGGACCCTCCCTTGACTCAGCCTGTAGAACAATATGATGTTTCCCCCTCACCAGCAAAGAAAGCAGGTGCATAGACAAATGAACATTCTTTTTCTGGGCTTCTGATCCAGTTAAACTAATTATAATAAATGACTTTGTACAGTCATCTTTATCAGAAAATGCATACAGGCTGCATGAAAATATTGCACTCTTGCTCAAATACTCTCCATTTCAATGCAATATTATTATCAAACACTAGTGGACCTGGTTTTCGAAATCTGTTTGTCATGCCAACAAAGTATGTGCACAATCACACTGAAAATATGGCCCTTTTGCAATTATACATGAACAAACTGCTTTGCAAACTTGTAATAACATTCAAATGTGCAATAAACTCTTCAAAATGCTTTACTTTGCGAAATATGCTCTGAAATGGCTGTATCTGCAAAATTACTGTAACACTGCACAAATATGCAAACACTTCATACACTCCTGATAAAAAATGTGGTTGTTTCTCTTATTTTACTCATTTTATTTGTTGTAAGCAATTTGGAGTTTATTTCAAACATTTGCTTTGTAATTCAAATATTTCTAGCAATATCAGACATTTGACTTATTTTAATATCATTTAGAGCTTTCTGTATGCCTCGTTTCATATTTTGTGAATACAAAATATCTTGAGAAAGTTTTAACATAAGAAATTTGTTTCTGACCTGTTTTGTGAATTATACATGCAGCTGGGGCCGGTCCACTTCTCTATATAACTACAGTTATAGCTGGTTGCCTGTCAGAATCAAAGTAGGGAAACTGGAGTTTTTTCTGGTCATTGGATTTGCCTCTTCTAACATCATGCCCCTAAGAAATCATGGTTCTGATACCATGTTGCTCGTCTCTATACATTCATAAGACAAGCAGGCGAGGTAGTTTGTTTAAGATGCTTTATTACACAGAAACACATCAGGATGGAAAGCAACTTCAATAACTATAAACAAACTGATTAACATACAGAGCTTACACACAGACATGTTAACACTTTACCATCTTAACACAAAATGGCACTCTGTCCCTGCAAGTGCTCGGTAATGAATACACTTAGTACATGCCACAGGAGGTTTATTAAAGAGATACGTACACTGATCTACACTGATCTACACTGGTGAACATTTTATTGGCATTGATTTTAAAATTCTGTGAAATCTAAACACAGTATCTGCTCATAACATGGGCTACTCATCCATATACCTTTTGTTCCTGGGGAAAGAAAATGTGAGCATCATGTGACTAATACTGGCCTGGAGATAACCTTGAACCATACTATGAGTTGAGCAATACAAGTTACAGGACATTCTTTTTGCATTCTAGAACTATTACAGTGTTATAATTGACTCCGGTGACAGTAGAACACACATACATGGAATACAACCAAAATGCATATATTAAAATAGCTTTATTTTAGAATCAGCAATGCTGGTGAACACTTTGTATTGGCATTGCTTTGAAATATCTGTGAAGTCCACACACAATATCTGCTGATAATATGGGCCACCTCACCCATATACCTTTTGTTCCTGGGGTGGAGGAAAATGAGAGCATCATGTGACTGGTAATGGCCTGGAGACAACCTTGACCCATACTATAGGTTTAACCATACATGTTACAGAGCATTCTTTTTGCAATATAGGACTATAACAGTGTTATAACTGACTGCACTGGCAGTAGGACACACATGCATGGAATACAACTGTACTACATATAATTAAAACAGATTTATATTAGAATCAGCAATGGTGGTTAACAATGATAAATTACTGTGAAGTCCACACATAATATCTGCCCATGGAGTGGGCTACCTCACCTATATACCTTTATTACCGGAAGTAGGAGGAAAAGAAAGCATTATGTGACTGATATTGGGCTGGAGATAGCCTTGGACAGTACTATGAGTTCAGCAATACAGTTTGCAGGCCATTAGTTTTGCATTCTACAGCTATTACAGTGTTATACTTGACCTCAGCAACCTTATCATAGACAATCAATGCATACAGCCCTACTGCAATGGCTATGACAACACAATCCTGCTGTACGTCATTTTGCTTACTGTTATTAGTATTGTTTATTGAGCTACAGTTGTTATTGTTCATTTGTTGCACTACAGCACTAATTGCCCATTTATTGCACTATAGTTGTATGTGCCCATTTATTGCACTAAAGTTCTTCTTGTGTATACTTTATTGAAGTAAATGCTTTACTCTTTCTTGCTTATTGTACTACAGTTAGCATAATACATCTGTATTTACCACACTCACAGTGCAACCTGGCCAGGCGCCTGACATAGGACTTGACTTTGTGAGCCCTCTCAGCTGCAGCTGTTGGGAGAGAAGCACACCATTGTGCGCACCAGTTTTGCAGATATTCAGCTTGCATTTTGTTAAGACAGTGGAAAACATACTTACACACTGGAGCATTTCCATCTCTTGTTTATTGGACCCAAGCGTTCAAGGTTCCCCTCTTTCTCCTTTTCAGATCATCATAATGGTGATGACACTGCTCACCTGTATGGGCGATACTAGTAACACTGTTGAGTTCCCTGGCCAATCAGTCAAAGGCCTCCACCTTACATTCAGAGCCCTGGAAACCACACTGCATCAGCCTGGGTTCATCTTTTCTTACCAGGAGCCCAGCCATGACCATGGACTCCTGAACACCCCATTTCTGCTCCCAAAAGCATGCACCTTCACCAGCACTGCCTGCCATATCAACAGTTGATTGAACTCCAATGAATGATGCAGAATTCCCACCTGTTGGCTTAATATAGGCTGTTTTCCCACCCTTACATGTCATTGAGCAATATTCAAAAAAAGCGCCATGTCACTTAGCTTTGCACAAATCAGCTAAGCAGAGCTGAGCAGCACAAAAACTCGCACAACCATGGTTTTAGTAAAGCTTAGCACTGATCAAACATTGGTAGCAGTTAGCATGTTTATGCAGTGCTTAGCATGGTTGAGCAGTGCTTAGCAGAGTGCAGCAGTACCATATTTTACAATATTTTTATTAAATTAAACAAAAATAGTACATTAAATTACAGATATGTTCAGCTTGCTATGGACTAAAACCCAGGACCTACTACACATAAAGCCGTAACTCTATTTAGCTACTTGGATATTACAAAAGCATGTATACCTTCACATATACTAGTTAGCGACCTTTTAGCATTGCTGAGCACCACGCTGCTCAACTCAGACATGCTTAAACACACCTATAAATAAATTAATTTACATTTTGTTTCTATTTTTAGATGTC
>NC_056727.1:1166621512-1166706512 GCF_019279795.1 Protopterus annectens
TTAAAAGAAAGTAGTAATTTGAAGGAAATATTTTTGAAAAGAAGTTATCCACCTGATTTAGTGGAAAAAATCATGAAAGAAGTAATAGAAAAAAGAGCAAATGGACACTTTGTACCCTTGTTAAATTCTGAATATAATGGAAAAACAAATTTTGATTTCAACACAAGTAGTATTAGTGTTAGATCTGAGTCTATAGCCTATCAATCTAGTCAACTGGAGGTTGAAACAATAGAGAAAGGAAATGCGTGTAAATCATGCTTCCTAACAAGTTTTTCCACTGATGCATACTTTATAAAGGATATATTAGTGAAAAATTGGAAACTTTTAATATGTGAAAGTGACATGAAAACAATTCTAGGTGATAAACCTATGTGTGTGTTCCGGAAAGGACATAATATTAAAACACTACTTGAACATCAAAAAGAGGCACAGCGTACAGGGTACATGTATAAATGTGAGTCCTGTAAATTTTGTTCCTATATTTTAGAGGTTAATGAAGTAAACATCAATGGAACAAAAATACAAATTAGGAACAGATTTTCTTATACCACTGAAAGAGTGGTTTATTGCTCCCTTTGTGAACTATGTCCGTGCTTTTACAATGGAAAAACGGATCGCAAACTCCAAAATAGAATAAGTGAACACCTTAGGAACATCAGGGATCAATGTCCACTTAACACACTTGCTAAACATATAGGGCAATATAATGAACATAAATTCAAGTTTGTTATATTAGAATCAATATCTCCCTCAGTCAGAGGTGGACCATGGCCTTACTTACTGGAGAAAGCAGAATTAAGTTGATGAATTAGACTAGACTGCATTCACTGACCAGGCTTGAATGATAGCAAGTCAATTTCCAGTTTATTAAAACTTAAAGCTTTGAAAAGATAGATTGAATATTAAATGTTTTGCATTCAATACCCAAATTATTTATCAATATGTTCAGTAGGTTAGAGTTTGATTGTTCTCATATTCTTCTTGCACTTTAAGATTTTAGAATAACTGTTTTTTATGTTTAGATTACACAACAAACTATGGTGTTTTTTATGTGATGTTACATATGTAGTCTTTTACTGTGTTGTACCTGCATTGTATGGCATTATTTATGGGATTTTATACATAGTCTTTCACTGTAGTGTACTTGCATTAAAAAAAAAAGCAGTGGTCCCTTTAAGAATAAAAAACTTTTTTGTATGTGAATGGAAGAGAGGAAGTGAGGTCACTAGTGAATGGAAGAGAAGAAGTGAGGTCACTGGTTTTATCTTTTAAAAGAAGGCTGAATGTAAAGTACTTTGTCTGATGAAGTTCCTGTATTAATGTTTTAAGGGACGAAAGTGCTTAAGTTTTGAATTTGGATTAAACTTGAAGTTCAAAGTTGGATTCACCTCTGCTTGCTACATTTTTGCTGTTTGCTGAATTATGTTTGTATTTGAACTATATTTTTGCCTGCTGCACTACACCTGGTGTGAGCTTTTCTGTGGATGCACAGGTCTCCCAGGATGTCTAACGTGCAGGACGCTTTGAAGGAATTGTTTGGCCTCAAATTTTGAAGCTAGGGGTGGTGAAAGTAGCAAACAAGCAGAGATAGCTAACAGATGTGCTTTTATGGAGGAATAAGTTAAGCCTGCATTGAGAAATTCACACAGATATGGCAGAACCATATGAGGATCCACAGTCAGTGGGTCCTGGTTTCTGGAAAGACACCAAAGCAAAAATCTCTTCCATTTGGAGATAGATTTTCTGCTATTAGGTTTCCAGCCTCCTGTAGGACTCAGCGCACATCTTCAGAATAAAGGTGTCTGAAAGGAATCAGGATTCTAAATCTATCACCCACAGCATTAGTTGGATGGCTTCTAACTGTGGGTGGATGAGTGAGCCCTTGTTCTGTATTTTAGGTCCACTCTGTAAGGCAACTTGTGGTGATTGCCATTGGCTAGGTAGAAAAGCTGAGGGAACCAGTGCTGTCTTTTCCAGTAGGAAGTCACCAGCAAGAATTTTGGTTTGTCCTGTTAAATTTTCAACAGGACATTCAGAATGAGTGGAAGGGGAGAGATGCATACAGGAATTTCTCCTTCCAAGAGATTGACAGGGTGTCCACTTTCCATGCCTGAGGATGAGGTTCTCTGGCACAAAATGTTGGTAGTTGTCTGTTCAGGGGGAGAAAAACAAATCTATTTGTGGAATACCTCACCAGTGGACAATGTCCAGGAGCACATACATCCCTGTGAAGCATCCATTTGTGGGCCTGTGTTTTGGATTTGCTCAGAGTGGCTGCCACAGTGTTCTGATTGGAAGGGATCTAAACTGCCTGAAGGGAGATTTCTTTTAGGCAGGCTTGATCCCAGGCCTGTAAAGCTAGTCTGCAGAGGGGGTAAGATCTTGTCCTTCCTTTGAGAGTGTTGATGGAGAAGTACAGAGAATGTCAGAAGTAGTTGCATTGCGACTTTGTTGATTTAGAGAAATCATATGACAGGGTGCCTAGAAAGGAGTTGTGGTATTGTATGAGGAAGTCGGGAGTGTCAGAGAAGTATGTAAGAGTGGTACAGGATATGTACGAGGGTAGTGTAACAGTGGTGTAGGTCTGCGGGGGGAGTAACGGATGCATTTAAGGTGGAGGTGGGATTACATAAAAGTTCAGCTCTGAGCCCTTTCTTATTTGTAATGGTGATGGACAGGTTGACAGACAAGATCAGACAGGAGTCCCCGTGGACTATGATGTTTGCAGATGACATTGTGATCTGTAGTGAGAGTAGGGAACAGGTGGAGGAGACCCTGGAGAGGTGGAGATATGCTCAAGAGAGAAGAGGAATGAAGGTCAACAGGGCTAAGACAGAATATATGTGTGTGAATGAGAGGGAGGATAGAGAAATGGTGAGGATGCAGGGAGTAGATGTGGCGAAGGTGGATGAGTTTAAATACTTGGGATCAACAGTTCAGAGTAATGGTGAGTGTGGAAGAGAGGTGAAGAAGAGAGTACAGGCAGGATGGAGTGGGTGGAGAAGCTTGTCAGGAGTGATTTGTGACAGACGAGTACCAGTAAGAGTGAAAGGGAAGGTCTACAAGAGGGTAGTGAGACCAGCTATGTTATATGGGTTGGAGACAGTGACATTGACAAAAAGGCAGGAGTCAGAGCTTGATGTGGCAGAGTTGAAGATGTCAAGATTTGCACTGGGTGTGACGAGGATGGACAGGATTAGGAATAAGTATATTAGAGGGTCAGCCCATGTTGGAAGGTTTGGAGACAAAGCCAGAGAGGCAAGATTACATTGGTTTGGACATGTGCTGAGGAGGGATGTAAAGTATACTGGGAAAAAGATGGTAAGGATGGATCTGCCAGGTAACAGGAAAAGAGGAAGGCCTAAGATAAGGTTTATGGATGTGGTGAGAGAGGACATGCAGGTGGTTGGTGTGACAGAGCAAGATGCAGAGGACAGGAAGAAATGGAAACAGTTGATCTGCTGTGGTGACCCCTGACGGGAACAGCTTAAAGAAGAAGAAGAAGAAGATCTTATTTGATAAACTTCATGCTTTTCCAAAACACTTGCCACCTATCTTGACTGATAACAACAAAATACATTGGTATCAAACTTATTCACATAAATTCTTTTATGTGTCTTGTATGCAAATGAGGCTGAGTTATCCTTCTCTGTATGATTCACAGTAGTGTGTGTTTGTGTGTTTGTGTGTGTGTGTGTGTGTGTGTGTGTGTGTGTGTGTGTGTGTGTGTGTGTGTGTGTGTGTGTGTGTGTGTGTGTGTGTGTGTGTGTGTGTGTGTGTGTGTGTGTGTGTGTATGCATTTATATACAAACAGATAGGAACCTATTTGCATTACCACTTAATTTCATATACTGTAGGCATTAGCTTATTAATTATTTGTACTGCAGGCAGGCATATTTAAAAATGTTTTGTCTTGTGTAGGCTGCAGATATTTAATATGATAATAATATAAAGCAGTAATTTCTTCCAAAATAGTAACTGCATGTACAAGATGGCTGACCTCAGTTAGCCACCACACCTGAAAAAGAAAGCGGGTGGTGACAAATTAAAGTAGCAACTGAATGAGCAGCACAGAGGTTATGAGAAATACAGTATTCAAGGTCTTACTTTCAGAATTTAAAAGTGTGTTGCTTATAGCAGCTTTACATGATATGACTTAAAAATGCAGGTAATCTATGCAAGATGTAGTGCAAAGCAATCATTTCAATGAAAATATTTGCAAAGGTTGAAAATAACTATCCCCAAAGTGGCAAGCTGTACACTGAGATCAAAATGCAACAGTGTGAACAAAGTTAGGATATCCTTGTAGTTTAACATGCAGTAAACAATAAATATTTAGTATTAGAGATGGCTTCAGTGCAAATGCGTTATGAAAATCTATGCTTTGCCTCTTAATAAATGTAAGGATATAAGTGATATAAACTCAGGACAAATGTACCATGCAGATTCACTACAAGTATGAGCACAAGAGTTAAATTCTGTGCTTCGCTGATTAATAATGTAATCATGTAAGAAAGATTTGAATACACATTCATGATAGGTAAACAACTATCCTCGATGTCTTCTATATGCAGCCAAAGAGATTTCCTACAATCAGTCAAAGAGCACAGATGACCAAAGAGAGCAACCAAAGTTGCTTGTGAGTATGCAGACATGATTCTAATATAAAAAAAAATCATCAGTCCCCAAAGAAAAGTGTGGAATAATAACTGATTATTTATTTTGTATTTATAAATTCAGAAGTAATTCATAAAAAATATAATACAAGAAATAATGTTATTTCAGCACAACTGCAGTGCACTCCATATCAGCAAGATACTTCAAATTTGTTACCATTTCGTGTTAGACAAGCTTATCTCTTTAGTATCAGTTATCTCTTAAGTATCAGTTGAATGTAAGTGTAAAAATTAGCAGCATTTGATATTGTCATACTGATTGTTCATATGTTTTTAGTACCATTTCAGAGAATATTTTTTTCCTGAATAGTTAATAAAAATAAGAAATCACTATTAAAGAATGTATTGATGTATTGTATTATGATTATAGCAATAACCCATGCCTGGGTGTGGGTAATGCAGGATTTACCCACAGTTGGGTAAAAAAACAAAGACAACCATGGGTGAATCCCACATTACCCACACCCAAGCGTAGGTTATTGCTATTATACTATGACATTATTTAAGAAAAGAAACAATTACTTTTCTTAAATAATGGCATTGTATAATGCCTCTTTGCTGCCCTTCCGCAGCTGTCTGGCATCCTCAGCAGTTCTGATGTACTGCGCATGCCTACGCAATACATCAGAGCTGTGGCCAAAAGCCAGATCTCCGTTGCTTTTTTTCTGTTTCGCTATGTTAAATGGGTTTAACATAGCGAGACAGCTTTAAAATAAGCAACGGAGATGTCCGTTGCTTATTTTAAAGCTGTCTCGCTATGTTAAACCCATGTAACATAGCGAAACAGTAAAAAGCAACGGAGATCTTGCTTTCTCCATTGCTTTTTTTTTAAACCTGTCTCGCTATGTTAAATGGGTTTAACATAGCGAGACAGCTTTAAAATAAGCAACGGATCTCCGTTGCTTATTTTAAAGCTGTCTCGCTATGTTAAACCCATTTAACATAGCAAGACAGGTTTAAAAAAAAGCAACGGAGAAAGCAAGTTCTCCGTTGCTTTTTACACACTGTGTCGCTATGTTAAAGGTGTTTAACATAGCGAGAGCTTTAAAAAGCAACAGAGATCTCCGTTGCTTTTAAACCTGTGTCGCTATGTTAAACTCTTTTAACATAGCGAGACAGTGTTTTAAAAGACTTATACTAATGGAAAAAGTCCGGGCGACCGGACCTTTTTCCATTAGTATAAGTCGATTTACAACATGCACGCTGGCCAATCAGCGTGCACGTTTTGGAATATTAATGGGGGGGTCATGGTATAATCTCCATTTCTTCACTCCCTCTCATGTTCTTATTTTCATTATGCATTACTTTGGCTTTCATGTTTTCCTTTCTATCCCATTTATGCTCTTTTTTTTTCCATAGGTCCAAAAGCCCAAGGATCAGCCCAACCACATTCCTCCCAGGTCAGGAATCATTCAACCTATGCCCATCCGGGGACATCTCACAGGATCAGGGAGGTATCACCAGTCCTGTAAGCACCCTAGCACAGCACAGTCTGGCAAATGACACAGACTGAGCTTCTGGACTCGGCTGAGGATATGATGAAGCAGGTGGTGGAGACACATCTTCAGTCAGTCCAGTATGTTCTTAAGTGAGTACAAGACCTGCTGCCTTGGTCAGTATCAAGCACCGCATTACTACAGATCCCCACCCTCTCAAAACTGGGGTCCTTCACTGCAACACTATTAGGCAGTGGAAGTCTTTTATGTTCTGTGGACAAAGTGTGCTCTTGTGAAAAATTCCTCTTCACCTCCATCCTTCCCTAATTCTCTCTCATACACCTTTTAACCTACTTCCTACCCAACCTATCGTCTTACATAAAATATTTTGAAAAATAGGGGGTCTAGCCCCCAACAAAAATACAGTACCCTCCTCTCCCACCTCCTCTAGCACATTCATCTTGATATATTCTTTGCATATGTCCCTGTTTGTTATGCCTGCCCTTTTTCAATCTTTCTTAGCTTCCTCTTTCAACTCTGTTAAAGGAATGATCAATGTGTCCACATGAGGACACCCCTACAGAAAATATATGAAACTTCCTGATATTTTTCAAAAGTTAATATAAATAGATGTACTGCATGCCACACACCTTGAAATATTCTTACACATAGCTGCATTCATCACAAGTACCCAAATTTGCACATATTCCATGATTTTCAACTTTATGAATTTCATGAAAGTGGGCATATTTTATCAAAAGCTTTTGTAGTCATGTAGTCAGCACAAATAACCTGCAATTAATGTATTCTGCTATAGGCAACAACTACTTTGAAAGAGCAGACCTTGGGACTATGAATGCCACATATAGTCTTAAAGCAAACTAAGAAAACATTCCACAATTCCTTAGGAACAATGTTAGAATTCTAAAAACAGTACAATATTTATGTCTATAAACAGATAACAATTTCATTATATCTGTTGGATCTTTCTTAAAACCTCTAAAGATAATTCACCAAGAGATATCCAACAAAAGTATGTGTCATAAAAATGTCATTAAATTATAAACAAAAAAACGGATTTAAATACAATGATTATAAATGCTGAACTTATATGAATCTAAATGAAACAGGCCATTTAATCTGCAGTATATGCAAGTTATGGTTTTACAATTAAAATACAATAGTATCTTCAGTATAAATGATTAGGGGGCAAACTCCTGCATTCACTGAGCTGGGTGTTGTGACATCTGATGGAGTCACATCAGATCTTAAAAATGAGATATACTCACAGGAATCAGTATGAGAACTGACATTGTTCAAAATTAATGTGACCCATTTGACGGTTTTAAGTTGAAGTCACTGTTTACCATCAACTGTTTTAAAAGCAGACATATGTTTGATTTAGAGCAGATGGAATGAATAAAGACCTCGGGAGGTTACAATGCTGGGTACAAAGATAGGATCTGATCTTCAGTGTATAGAGTATGAATTTGGTTCAGTTAGTCCCAAAAGTCTATTACACACTGAATGCTGTTAAAACTAAGGTCACCCTTAAACAAAAATTACTATTGGAGAAATAGCCAGTATTCAGAAAGAAGTATATCAATATGCACCGGTGACACATAAGGCTATCCAGAAACTGGCATATATCAGAATAGTCAACATCACAGCAACAAAAGTGATAGCTACCATTTACTCTGTCCTGATGAGATCTCACTTGTAGTGTATACAGCTTTTGGAAGGTCATCTTTCAGAGCAGAATTAGAATGAAGAGGGCACATAAGACAGATCGTAGTCTGGAAAGGTATGCTATTTGTCCTGTGATGCCAACCTGTAGAAAATGGAAATATTAATGACCAAATAGCAAGATGAAATGTGGAGAACAAGAAAAAAAAATCAGTACCTCAGTTGGGGTAGTAAAATGCATGGCAGATCATTCAATATAAGAACTAAACATAGAACTAAAGACAGAACTGAAACTGGTGAAAAATGGCAGATATCTAGAGTGCTATGTGGATGACAATTTCTTGAAGAGAATTCTGGTGGAATTCAAATATTTTTTCTTGGTAACCTGTTTTGGCTAAAGCAAGGGAATTCCTCTTGAGGGTGTGTGACAGCAAATAGCCATTGGAGAGGGAAAGGGTTATAAAGGAACCAACCCAACTGGAAAGAAAATCTTAAACTGGATGGAAATTGTGATCCTCTTCTGCCTTTACTGATTATGCATTTATACATGTGTGTATGTGTGTGTGTGTGTGTGTGTGTGTGTGTGTGTGTGTGTGTGTGTGTGTGTGTGTGTGTGTGTGTGTGTGTGTGTGTAGATGTCTATGTGTGGACATGTGTATGAGTTGAAACTAGGGAAAACCACAAGTCCTTCTTCAGTTACTTTAGGAACCTACATGGCAAAGCCCAAGTTTGTTCTGAACTAGTACTTAATGGTATCACTTACACTGATCCTGCTGACTTAGCCAAACTGCTAGCTGATAGGTTCAGTGTAAACTTCATCCCCACTTATCGCCCACCAAAGGCCCAGTCAACATCCTTGATACTTGTCCCACACCTTGCATCTCTGTAGATCAAGTGTTAAAAGCCTTATCCAAGGCAAAAACAAAGCTTCCATGGGACCTGATAGCATCCCTGACTGTATTCTGCACCATCTCCAGCAAGAACTAGTGTCACCATTGAGCACACTATTCAACCACAGCCTAACTGCAGACTTCTTTCCAGCAGAGTGGAGAACTGCCATTGTCATCCCTTTACACAAAGGTGGTGCCACTACTGACCCTGGAAACTATCGTCCCATCAGCTTGACAAGTCTGATCTGTAAAGTCATGGAGCATATTATTATAGATCTCATAAACAAGGACACAGGCAATCTCCAAGCACTCAAACCCACTCAATTCAGATTTGTCAGGGGCAGATCTTGTCTATTAAACCTAGTTAACTTCTTTGTGACTGTCACCAATCCCCTGGATGAGGGAAAGTCAGTACATACAGCTTACCTTGACCTGGCCAAGGGCTTTGACACAATTCATCACTCGGGCATCACTAAAAAGCTAACACAACTTGGTGTTAATCCCTATATAGTCAGATGGGTGGCCAACTGGCTCACAGATAGGACCCACAAGGTCAGATTAAGTGCTGTCACCTCAATAGCAGACCTGTCACTAGTGCTGTTCCCCAGGGATCTGTCCTGGGACCCCTACTGTTTGGCATATACTTCTTAGAGGTCCAGACAAAGCCAAAGGGCCTGTGGCTGACAAATTTGCGGATGACTGTAAGTTGGGTGTTGTCATTGATTCCCCATTTGATGTTAACATACTGCAGGACGGTCTCACAGCTACAAATGACTGGTGCCAAAGCTGTGGCCTTAAGTTAAATGCAGAAAAATGTATTATCATACCATTTGACAAAAACATGGCCCCTACTGATTACCACAAAAATGGCAACCCCCTAAGCACACAGTCTGTGGTGAGAGACCTGGGTACTCAGGTTAACAACAACCTCACATTCGACCATCATGTGGCTGCAGTGGTCAGAAAAGCCTTTAACTTGCTTCATATCATAAGTAAAGGGATTGCATCCAGAAAAAAGGAGGTTATTTCCTCTATGTACTCCTCCCTTATTAGACGTGTAATTGAATATAATGCCCTGTTTGGCATGTACCTTCTCAAACATCTGCACCAACTAGAAAGGCCACCGAAATACCTCACAAAGAGAATCCAGGGCCTCTAACACCTATCCTATGCGGACTGGCTTAAATCACTATCACTCTTCTCAGTATCATACAGATTGCTCAGAGGTGATCTGAGTCCTGCCTACAAGGCAATGTCAAACCCTGCCCTACTGGAGATGCTCTATATCCATAAGTTTAACTCCTCACGTATTACCCACTCAATAGGCCTAAATCTAATATGCAAAATCAACAAAACCTGCTGGAGAGACAGGTTTGTCTCCTAGAGGCTGCCCTGTCTCTCGAATAGACTTCCCATACATGTCAAACAGAGTACCTCACTGACCCTCTTCAAACACAATCTTGATGAGTGGATGGGAAACCATAAATTTGTCCCAGGGTTCCACCTTTGTCCCTCATTGACAGGGGAAACAGGGGCTGACTGAGGTTTCTTTTTTTTTTTTTTTTTTTTGGGGGGGGTAAACTCTTGGCTAGGCTTGTAAGGGTGCAAAGGCCATTAGCCTAGTAATCTCCTATGATCCTATGTATATTATATACACACATACATATTTATATATGTATAGATATAGATATATGAAAAAAGCCCAAGGTACCCAAAGAAGGGAAATCCAGTCACAAAACAAATAAAAAACAGCTTTATTCCAATGAACCAAACCACATTAATGTTTAACAAACTCCACAAATACATTTTTGTTTAAAGTACTTCATCAGATGCAGACTGAGAAGAAACTTCTAGTAACCTGGTATGTTTAAATCTCAAAATTCTGAACTGAGATCTGCATACAGTGCAGAATAGGAGATTTCTCATTTCCCCACTGTAGTGCAGTCTCGGAGTTGGTATAGTTAAGTAGTGGGGGTGTCGGGGTGCATGGGGGGGCTTGCCCCCCTGCAAAAACATTGAGAAACTTGGTTTTGTATTTTTTTGGATTTATTTCAGAGTTTTGGGATGTTCAGAACTTCGATCATATGGTCTCGACCATATGAAATTCTAAGTTTTGGAAATTCGACATTCTGAAGTGAATAGATATATATATATATATATATATATATATATATATATATATATATATATATATATATATATATATATATATATATATATATATATATATATATATATATATATACATATATGAAAGCTAAATACTTTCTAGCCCCTCATTCATTCACAAGTTATTACAAAGTGTACCCAGATGATATTTTATGTCAAAAAGAATTTGGGCACAATGACCTGCCACTAACAGAGATAATACATGTTTGCTTCATATCAACTTGCTGTATATATCTAATATGTGGGAAATATTGTTACTGTGTGTAAGAATAAAAGACATGTCAACAGAAATTTTAACAATGGATCACACCAACTAAAAAAAATCACACCAGGCCTACCTTAAAATATATGTTTTGCTTTAGAGACAAGGTATAACTGTAAGCTGAAATTTAAAATAGATCTTCTTTTTCTTTCAGCTGTTCCTTTTAGGGGTCACCACAGCAGATCATCTGTTTCCATTTCTTTGTGTCCTCTGCATCTTGCTCTGTCACACCAACCACTTGCATGTCCTGTCTCACCACATCCATAAACTTTATCTTCGACCTTCCTCTTTTCCTTTTATCTGGCAGCTCCATCCTTAGCATCCTTTACCCAATATATCCAGCATCCCTCTTCAGCACATGTCCAAACCAATGCAATCTTGCCTCTCTGGCTTTGTCTCTAAACTGTCCAACTTAGGCTGACCCTCTAATATGTCGTTGTCTTTCAGCTTTTCCCAGTTAGGGGTTGCCACAGCGGAACTCCGGTCTGCTAATGATTAGCAGTAGATTTTTCACAAACTCCCGAAATGCCAGCTCGACGTCCAACCTTCAACGAAAGCACACCCATTTACGCATATCTTTCAAATGCCCACCCAACCGCAGTGAGGACATGCAGACTCCACACAGAAGGCACTCCAGCCGAGAATCGGATGGGAGAACCTCTTGCTGTGAGGCAACAATGCTACCGCTGCACTACCGCGGATAGGCTGACCCTCTAATATACGTATTCCTAATCCTATCCACCCTCATAGATGTAAAGTGTAAATTTCTGTTGAAATGATGACTGCCCTGCAGATTCTAAAATTTCTGTGGCTTTTTCAGATGATGACAGGGTGACAATACATTGAATATCTGTCTTAGTTCACTCAAAACATCAACACTATATTGTAAAACAACATAAACAAAAAATTTCAAAGCAGTTTGCAGTAAATGTATGTCAACTCCGCCTGCTCTTCTTTGCTAAAAGATCACGCTGCCAAAAGTACTGACTTCCACATAAGATTAAGCCACAACTGACTGAAAGGGTAAAATAAACTTATCAAGCTGATATCTCAGACAACAGGCAGGGCTCTGGTAAGTCACGTATGGCTAATACGAACACTGAAGAATCATAAACTATAGCAGTTGTGCCAAATGGAGATTACCTTCAGGATCAAGAGATTTTAACATGCCATACAAACAACTCTTTATTCAAGGTACTGCAGAATAATGTTAAATCAGTTAGGCACTCCCAAAGCATTTCAAATGGATATCTGGAAGACTCGTGAATTTGTAGCAACTCACAGATTTTGAATTACTTATAAATCTGATACTGGGTGACATACACACCTTCAATGATAATCTTCAGACTCTAAAACATTTAGAATACTTTCAGTTTTCCATGCTTAGAGCTCTACATCCAAGTTTCTTTTGAATTAAAAAGTGAGTTTGTGAAACACTAATGTCTACTTGCAGGAAATGTTTCACTGACATAATTTATGGGCCAGAGAACATTGTGCCCCCAAAAAGGTAAAATTCCAGCAAGCATTGTTATAATGTCCTCACTACACAGCAAGTGTGCTTTTTTACCTTTAAACATACTAATATATGGCCAATACGTCTTAGTCTTACTATATTCTTCATAATGAAAGCTAGCAATTATTTGCACTTTTATTTCTTTATTTAACAGATGATAAAAAATCACCCCCCCCCCCCCACAAACATGCAACATGTTCAGGAAATAAATCACTCAAATGCTTTATTCTGTTCCCAAAGATGTATGATGCACTCTTGTATGGGCCATTGCATGTCATGTCTACTACAATATTATGCTTTCCTTCTCCTTTTATTATTCACACACTGCTGCAAACTAACATTGTTCTATTTTTTCTCTTCTTTATTTTACGCTTGCTAAACAGCATTGCTTAGCAAGTGTAAAATAACAGCTTGATTGATCTTACTTGTACTTGTATACACGCACACATACACGCACAGTTCTGTTTTTTCTTCTTTATTTTATACTTGCTAAACAGCATTGTTTAACAAGTGTAAAATAATGATGGCTGTTAGCTTTCCCCAAGCTCCACAGCTCTACACATACCTCTCAACTGTCCATATTTTCACAGGATATCCAGATTTGTGCCTCATATTTTTGGTCTGTTCCACATAAAATGTGTGACTTTCTTGCAAATCACTTTGACATTCTGGTGATTGAAGACATAACACACATAAGTTAGAGTTCATCTTAATGCTAACCCTGTTGTTCTAGCACATTTGTAAATAAAAGCAATAAAAGCAATATTTTAGGTCTGTTGCTATTGTCTGGCTTTTGTCCCCCTCATTTTGTCAGGCTTTGTCCAGGCTTCTAGCACTAAGAGGTTGACAAGAATGCTGCAATGTAATCATGGAGATTGTTGACATGGTAGCAGAAAATAAGACTTCTGTTGCTCGTGTTAGGAACACAAGTTATGGGTTTCATTCACAAAGGAAGTGAAAAGAGACTTGGGAAGAGTATATATTAAAGTAAAATGACACTGTGGGCTGGAATTCTGTGATGTTTTCAAAGTGGGTATTACTTTGGTCAGACTAAATTCATCCCAAATTTTAAACAGTGGATTGTCCCTTTAAGATCACTGCTCAGAGATTAACTGAGCTAACGTAATGCACATTTTATATTTAAGTTATCATTCAGACCTGGGTAATTCTCTGTATTCAACATCAATTGCCATTTCAGCTCACAGAACTCTAACAAGGTGTCATAGTCCCCAAAGAATTTCCCCACCTGTTCCAATACAAAGAACTTAAATTGTGAGAAGCCTTGACATAGGCTATGTTTACTTAAGGCATTTTTAAGTCCCTATTGCGTATTGCAGCAGTGTTCTTTAATTCTATCCAATAATCTTCGTGAGGTCTTACTAATATAAAAACCTGTGCAAGTCACGCACATTGCTGCATAAACAGCATTAGCAGTGTGACAATTATAAAAATCTTTAAACACTACCCTTTTATCACAATGTGTAAACAAGTAGTCTGTTCCTGTGTGAATATAATTACATGTGATGCAAGTGCCACACTGATGCATACCTGGGGCTATGTTTGTCACTTCTATAAGATCAATCGGGAAAGGAACATCTGAGTTTTCAAAGGATACCCTTAATGACCTAGTTTTTTTTTACATGAAGAAATAGGAGCTTTACCGCTACTTCCTTGCTGCTATTAATAATATCCCATTTGCGAGAAATAATGTTTCTGATAAGTCCCATGTCCAAAGAAATTGATAACAGAAAACTGAGGGTTCTGTCCACAACCTTATTTTCTTTGGATGTAGCATGGGTTTGGTACTAACTGACAGTGTGATTGATTAGTGTGATGGTTTGGTCCATACTGACAGCTTGATTGGTGGTGGTGGGGGTTCAGTCTGACTGTTCCTGTTGATTGGAGTCTAGCTGGAATCTGTGCAAACTGAAGCACATGCACGCACGCACACACACACACACACACACACATATGTCTATATACATATATATATATATATATATATATATATATATATATATATATATATATGTATCTACTTCACATGGTTGACATTTCAGAATGTCGAAGACCAAATGGCTGAGACCATATGATCGACATTCGAAATGTCGACCATAGAATTAAAAAAAAAAAAAAAACTTACCTTCATGCTCCTAGAAGGGGGGTTATGCCCCCCACACATCCTGGAACTTAAATATACCAACTCCGAGATCGCACTACAGTGCAGAAGATGGAAATCTTTCTATTCTGCACTGTACGAATGTTGATCAGATGGTCTTGGCCATATGGTCTTTGACATTCTGAAATATCGACCATGTGAAGAGGACATATATATATATATATATATATATATATATATATATATATATATATTTATATAAACAGATAGATATAGATATATAGATATATATTATAATAACTTTACTACACTTATGCTTAACAAGATGAGGGGAGGCATAAAGTATGAATTAAAATAAGAAACAAAGAAGGAAAAATCCTAGAAAACAAAGGCACACTGATTTATGCATTGATATAGTTATAGTTAAGCCTATTTAAACAGTGCCTATTCACAACAAATAGGAAAAGATGCAAAAAGGCAGAAGAAAAAAACAAAATGAAGAGCAAGATAACATGTAAGGATTGGGAACAAAATAAGTGCATACAAAAGCAAGGTCATACATGGTATAACATAGTTACATTACAGAACCCAGGGTTGTAGAAGTTAATGATACATAAGGTATTAAGAATAAATTACTGTTATAATCTAAACAAACATCATTGTAGGCAACACATAATGATACTCTGCTAGCTTCTGCTTCACAGCTATAGGTGATGTATATTACAGACAAATTAGACATTACATACCAAGTAAAGGTGGGGATTGTGATGACCTAAGTAATAAGATAAAGGTGATAGCTGCGAGTGAAGAGAGTAAGTATAAAAAAGGAGATAAATGTGTCATATGAGGTAATTGTACCTCTCAGCTGTCTAGCATTTTGCAGGATGCTGGTGATTTTGCCCTTGTCATTTGTAAATTATTTATTCATTTTTGGTAAAACACTGAAGTTGCAGGTAGCTAGTAATAGAGTTTTGTACTGTTGTTTTTTAACTTTTGAAGTGAATTAGAATAACATTTAAAAACTGATTCTGATTTTAGCCCTTTATCCCCCAATATTTGTGGCTGTCTTCAGAATTCTTGAGCAAAAAAGTTGTGAGGTATGAAGGTACCTGGTGGAGATATAATTAACCAGTTGTGTTGTTTTACTAAATTTGAGAGATATGAATGTAACTGGTGGAGATGTAATTAACCAGCTGTGTTTGACTAACTTGCTCTTCAGGTAGCCCCACAAATACATTACCAGCATGTGTGTAGGAGATGATGAAGGCTGGTTTCGAGATTAATCTAGACCTGTTCAGATGTGGTATGGAGCATACTGAATGATTTTGGTAGCCGCAGAAAAGCAATAATTTCTATAGCATAATTTATCAATAAGGCTCAGGAGAGATACAACAATTCTAATGATCTGAGTTTCTTCAGTTCTGCATAATGATACCCTTGAAAGGGGCATTTGTAACAAACCTTACCTCTGTGTTATAAACCAAAGATATTTTGCCTGTAGAATATACTGCAAATTTTGCATTTAGTCCAGTCCCAAAAAAGGAAAGGAAGAAAGCATCGTGGTAGAAGCATTTTTTGCATTATTTTTGCTTGTGTATGTGTTGTAAGAATTCATTTAGCCTGTAAAGTGTGTTAGGATTTATTGGCAGCCATATTACAGTTGCGAGATCCTGCCCTAAGATGGCATTCTTGTATTTAGTACAAAATAACATTTTACCAGAGTCCCATCATGGCTTATTAAGCCTATTTACTGGGCTTTGTCAGTAGTGAATAGGATTTTCTAGGAAAAATAATGCCTTTGTTCTTAAGATGGTCTAGCATTATTTATTGGAGAACTCCACCCACATACTCAAAAAGCATGCTTATTTCATCATGGTTTGGTGTTTCCTACATTTTAACACAACTCTAGGACTATTTACAGGTTTTAAATATTTTTATAAGTAATGTCTGAATCTCTTCACATGGGGTCTGGCATCTTGAAGTAATTCTGATTAGTCTGTCTCGAGGAATCCCACAATGCCATACTTGTTTGTAAAAAATTACATTACGCAGGCCTCTTTCTTCCTAAAGCTCCTGTCATTGCATTAATTTTACATGCATACACTGCTGTCTTTCAGTCAGTTTTAAGTAACAGTTCATGCCATTCAATGACTACTTAAAACACAAACAGTGCAAATGTCATGAAACAGACTTTCAAAGTACTTTTTACTGCTGCTTCTTTTTAGAATGGCTAAACTGCAGTCTTTTGTGAAGCCTGAATTGTACTACTTTGACTCATCACATCCCCTTTCATACCTAGCTTCCCTAGCTGTCAAAGTGCTAAGGATAATTTTAGGTGTTACCTGATGTGATTGACAGCTCACTCATGTACACTTTCCTTGTTCTAGCCTTTACATTCTGTATGAGTAGGGGAAGGACCAGGGAGCTGTGACATTAAAGCATGGATGGGACTTAGGACTGTCATTGTGATGTCAGTTTGGGGAAAGAATTGGTCAGAAAACTATCTGTATTCAGTAGCCTTGATGACATCAATGAATTGGAGAATGCAGCAAGCTTTTCTAGGACTGTTCTTGAGAGAAAAAGTGGACTTAAAATGTGTTAAATACTGTATTGTTGTTTATTCATCACAGAGACAGAAAATAGGGAGAAAAAGGACAGAGAAGTTAAGCATTTAGTAATAAAATCCCATTGTTGTCCTTTATCTAAGACTGCAATTTGTTAAAAATTAGTATGTAGAGCTTGTTGGGTGCTACTCAAGTCATTGACTCACACACACACACACACACACACACACACACACACACACACACACACACACACACACACACACACATACACGCACAAACAGAGAAGCACAGTTACAACAAAATATAGAAATTTAAGCATAATGCTCTGTGAAACTCCAGATGAAAATGTAATAAGAATTTTTGGATTCCAGATAACTCAATATAGCACTATAAGCAAATTTTTACCCAAGAGCTGCCTCTCTGTTGTATAGAAAACTACTCTATTTGGGATTATGTGGTCTGCAGCACCAACATTTTTAGAAAGTGTGTGTGTGTGTGTGTGTGTGTGTGTGTGTGTGTGTGTGTGTGTGTGTGTGTGTGTGTGTGTGTGTGTGTGTAAGAATGTATGACAGGGTGTCTATGCCAACAAGATGCACGGACACCTCAAAGTATTTTTAGCAATGGCAGTAATAAGAAGTTATTCAGAGACATGCAAATTAGCTGGTAATGATGTCTTCCCCATCTAAACTAAAACTAATGTCTTTCGGCTTTTCACAGTTAGGGGTTGCTACAGCAGGTACCTGTTATTTAACCGACTGTCTTAAATATGAATGCTGGAAGTTTGAATGGGGAAGTTCAAGAAATAGAAATGTCGAAGCCGTGGAAATTCAAATTCTTTCCCAGGGAAAGAATTCAGTTGGCTGCTTCTGTGGCTTTGACATTTTCTATAGTGTGGAGCGAAAGTTACGGATCAGGTTAAGATAAGTGTGTGAGTGTGATGGACATTGGGGTTAGGGTGCGGGTAAGGTAAGTGTGCGAAAGTGATGGACTTTAGGGTTAGGGTACGGGTATGGTAAGTGTGCGATAGTGATGGACCTTAGGGTTAGGGCTTGGGTTAAGGTTAGTGCATAGATAGTTGTGTATGTAAGGTATAGTGTAGGTTTATTAGGTTTTTGGTGTGCCTGTGTTGTGTGTGTGTTTTTTGGAACAGCAATTTTTTTCCCTGGGAAAACATTTGCTGTTCTGAGGTTTTGATGTTGTCATATTTCGAACTTCCAAGTTCGAATATATGCTGTTTGAAATTTTGGAAGTTCAGTTATATGACATAGACCCGCTACAGCAGAACTTCGGTCCGTTAATGATTGGCAGTGAATTTTTACGGTGCCAAGGTGCCAGCCCGATGCCCAACCTTCAAAGAAGTCACACCCATTCACGCACCTACCTGCATGTCTTTAAACGTCACTTGACCACGGGGAGGACATGCAGACTCCACACAGTTGTCTTCCTCAGCTAAACATGTCTCTGAATTATATTGCCCATAATTGTGGAAATTAACATACCTGCAGTAAGGACTTTATGCAACCTCATAAGTTTTATGTATTTATTTATTTAATTAATTTTATTTATTATGAATCCCACAGTTTATTTCAAATAAAAAATGCATTAAAAGTTAACTAAGACATAGTAAAACCATATCAAATAAAAAAAACGAAAGGAATTGTTCAAAAGACAAACGTAAAAGAAGCTGTGTTGAACTTAACTTTTCAGACAATTAGAATATGTGAAATACAATATTTTAAATGGTATACAATAGCATTTGCCACTTGAAAGTCATTACAGTTTAAAAAAGAAGACGTGTTCCTGTGTCACAAAGTATATACTGTTGCAGTGTTAGCCTTCTATGAGTGGGAAGAGTTAAACTGTACAAATGTGAGGAACATTCTATCAGAGCTCCTGTAAGAGTTCTATTAAACTCCTTTCTAACCACCTGAAAAATAATCTAATTTATTTTTATCTGTCTGTGCTGTATTGCTCCCTAACAACATGGGCTTAGAGTGTTTGCATCCACTAAGAATTTTAGCAATATTAATTAGATGATCACATCATCAGAATCATGACAGAGGCAACAACAGCATGGGATGTTGTACCAAGCAACAGACTCAAAAGGATAGTTCCAATAAACTGGTCGCAGTGACAGACTTAAGAAGATACTGGAGGACATTGTGGAAAATAGCTTAAAAATCAAGCATTCAGAGAATGTACCCTGTGCATCACTGCTCTGAAGGTAGCAGTCTTTAATCAAGCCTGGCAGAGTCACAAGTTTTGCATTTACTCATTTGAGAATGAACTACCTTGGCTAGGGAGGAAAATAGAAGAGCTGGAGATCAACCAATGGAGAAACAATCTTAGATTGGTGGGACTGATAGAAGACACTGATAAGGTGATCTGTGACAACTCCTTTAAGAGAACATTTGATCAAAGCCCTTGCTTAACCTGCTGCTTTTTAGACTGATTACTGTCGAGTTGAATTCTTAATCCCTGGGTACAAGTGATTCCCCTGAAAAATAATATTCAAATTCTTGAACTGGACTGACTGAATACAGCCTACAATCCACAAATGAAGGTGACCTGTTCTGATACAAAGGAACAAGATGGTCTTTTATCAATACTTTTCCTCCTCGTGCATTAGTAAAGTACCAAAGATCCACTCAATGAGGCAGTCTGTGATATTCCATCTGTAATCCAGGGACCTGGATTTCAAGAGAAACAAACTAGGTTTTCAGTTGAAGTCATAGATTAGAAGAGGGGATCTTGTGTTAAGATCACCTTGTTTTCCAACAATATGCCCACTGGTTTCCAATCCCTGATTGACTTTTCATCCCTTTTCTGTTTCAAGAAGGTAGCTTTCTTTTCAGTAATCTGGAATACGCTTTAGTTTTTCTTAAGTGCATACTGCTAATAGATAGACAATAAGGCCATCACAATCTAAGAATCTGCTGGCCATAGGCAAAGTCCACACATGGGAAACTTTATTTAGGTTTATAGGTTCATAGGTGTGTACTCAGCTAATGACCACAAGGGTCTTTTTTAAGCCTAGCCATGCATCCCAAATCTGACAAGTTCTGGTACACTTGATAAGTGTAAACAGAGCTTGGGGGTAAAACATTTACAAGTAGAGACTTGTGAGATGAACCATTTTATTGACTGTGTCCATTTAAGGCATAGGTGTCAAACCAGGGAAGAATTTCATGTTCAACATCCAACTGTCCATGTGCACTGGAGTTGGGTTTGGGAAATCTTTTTCACATGGGTGGAGAGCCTGTTCCTAGGGAAGGGGTAGTCTCTGATACACTCCATCAGGTCCTATTTATATCACAAGCAAGGTTTAAGCCTTTAGAATGGATATTGCTGGTGCTATTTGTTTTGTGGATATGTAGGAGGTCCATCAGGATGGGGTCTGACAATGCCTTGTATGCCAGGTGTAGATGTCACCTCAATAGCCTGTAGAAGACAGAATACAGGGATAGGGAATTGAGGTAGTTTGCATAAGGCATGTTATTTATGCCCTGTATTTTTGTAAGGAAGGTAATCAATGATAGGTCTTATAAATGCTGAACACATTGGAACAATGAAGTTCTTTTAAATATAACCCAGTTTTTACCCCTAATATCAGAGAACATTTTAGTTATACAGGAAGCCAAAATAGTTCAAGAACAACAGCTATTAGTTCTTTGAACCCCCCACAAGTCAATTATACATATATTGTAAAAAACAGTGCTTGAAACGCCAAAGAATCTTGAAGCCACAAAAGTTCCTTAACGCTGTTTTATTAGTAAAAATAAGGTTAGCGTTTTCGCTGCTCCCAATCAAAAAGGCGCCAAACTTTTTGACCATATAAATACACATACACACATTACATCACTTCCTAGTGCCTTTTTGTCAACAAGCACAGTTCTCAATAAAAGCTTCATAAATGGATTAATCCTCACATTAATTATAGAAAAACTATTATATCTATTAAACCTATATATCCGTAATACTTAAAACGTTAAAAACCACTGCACAAAATATATTGGTGTAGATGAATATACAAAAACATCTAGTGCAAAGTCTTTGAAAAAAAGACCATAACAAGCAACACACAAGATGTATTGACTACAGATGAATAGACTCTTAAAATCAAAAGAATATATGAAAAAATTCTAAAACACAATAAGAATAACAGTAAGAGTATGAAAACAAAAACAAAAACATTGTGGTTACCTCAAATAAGACCTATATTTTAAGACTGGGGCTATGTTGCAGCTCTCATTTAACCCAGGAATATTAAAGGCGTCCAATTTAAGTTGCCATTCTAACTCGCGATTCTCTAATAAAAGAGAAGTCGGACCACCTCTGATTGTGGTAGGTATGTGATCTATACCCATAAATAAAAAACTATGTCCTGGGTTATTTACTATATGCTTCACTAGTGCATTATTGCATTTACTGTTTTTTATGGCATAACAGTGTTGGTAGATACGTTCTCTAAATTTCCTGTCGGTTTTACCGACGTAAAAGGCTGAGCAGCAAACACAAAGTGCCACATAAATAATTGATTTTGTTTCACAATTGATTTTGAAATTGATATCATATTTATTCTGCCTGATACTAAAAGTACTACCTGTGCGTATTACATTGCACCAGTTGCATGAGCCGCAACTAAAACAACCTTTAAGTCTATTAAGGAGGTTATATTCAGACCTCTTTTGTAATAGCTCTTTGATATTACTACCTCTTTTGTACACTATTCTAGGTTTAGTCCCCAGTTTCTCAACTAGAAGTGAGTTGCAAGTGATGAAGTACCAGTTCTTTTGAATTATTCCAGAAATCTGTTTAGAATTCAAGTTAAATGTCGTAATAAAGCTCAAGGGATACTTCATGGCGATCATTTCTGAATTAGTATTTCGGGAAGGGCTAGTAGGGGAGTTGGAAGTAGCCAGTACCTCTCCTGTGTCTAAAATGTCCACATTTTCATAATTAAGTAATGGTTTATAGAAACCCCTAGATCTCTTAGATTAAACCTCACATATTAAGTCATCAATAGTACCTTGTGGGTATCCACGATTGACGAATAAGTCTTTTAGGAATGAACATTCTACTACAAAATCTGAAAGCTCACTACACATCCTTACCGCCCTAACTAACTGCCCTTTAACAATAGCTCTCTTTAGTTTGAAAGGGTGAGAGCTCGTGAAGTGCAGGAAGGAGTTAACATATGTGTCCTTCCTAAAAATGATGGATTTAAATTTGGAATTAATTCGATCTTTAGTCAGTTTCACATCAAGATAATCAATCTCTTCAGTGGCAAATCGATATGTGAATTTGAGGAAGGGTGTAGTTTGGTTAAGATGGTCGACAAATGATTGTGCCAAAATTGCATCCCCTTTAAAGAGAATAAAGACATTGTCAAGAAAGCGGGTGTAGTAGCAAATTTTTTCTTTCCAAACTGGGTGATTGAAGACAAAGTGTTTCTCCCAGTAGGCCATGAACATATTCGGTACACTGGCTCCACAGGGGGAGCCCATTGCTACCCCCTGTTTTTGAATGTAAAATTCCTTCTCAAAGATGAAAAAATTGGAAGACAGGACAATGTCAAGGAGCTCCGTAACATTGTCAATTTCATTTCTAGGAGCCTTTAATTCCTTTAATAACAACCCCAACCATTCAATGGCCTCCTGATGGGGTATAGAGGTATACAAATCGACGACGTCGATTGTGAGAAAGTTATGGGAGCTGTCAAAATCTATACTGTTAATGTTCGATAAAAAAGACCAAGAGTCTTTACAAATACTTGGGATCAACTTCAAGTATTTGGAGAGCAAAAAGTCAATGTATTTAGAGCAAGGGTAGGAGATAGAAGACCTCCCATCCACTAATGCTCTCATAGGCGGGTCCCTAAGGTTTTTATGGACCTTGGGTATGCCAAACATAACTGGAATTCTAGGTTGGGAAATGTCAATATACTTAAAAGTGTCCGAATCAGTTCTACTGTCGATAAATAAATCTCTGTAGTAACCTCTCAGTCTGTTGATACAAACATTCATTTCATTAAGCGAGGAAATTTCGTAAGCTGGAGAATCAAGGACTGAGAGCATTCTTTCCGTATATTGAGTTTTTTCAAAAATAACTAACCCTCCCCCCTTATCAGGTTTTGTAACCCTGACAGAAGAATCGTGTAAGCGATTAAGAGCTAGCAGTTGTTCTCTTGTGATATTGAATTTATTCATTGTAGACGGATGGGTTTTATCCATATACCTGATGTCAAGTTCGCATGCATTTTCAAACATGCGCAAGGCAACATGTAAGGGGGGATTAAAAGAACTGGATAGTTTCAGACAGTTAATTGAACTGTCTGTAGAGTTATTGAAAAGGAGTTTTAAGTTAAGCTTTCGGACATAGCATTTCAGATCAATAAGTAATTTAGCTACATCACACCGTTTGGACGGGACAAAGGTGTTACCCAGAGCAAGAAGCTCGATTAACTCGGGTTCCAATATTAGTGAGGAAAAATTATAAATGGTAACGTCACCTTTTTCATTATGTAGGATAGTGGGGGAATCAGTACTAGAGGCAATCATGTCAGATGTGATTATCGGTTCCAATTCCTGTTCTTCCTCTTGTACTCCTGATTGTTCTGGTTCCCTAAAAAAGGTTGATTAGAATTAGTATTACTGTTATCACGGTTGCCATTACTAAAGTTCCCATTATGCATCTCATGTTTGCCAGCCTTATTCCTATTCCTGTTGCTTCTTCTGGGACCGCTTTCACCCTCTATTGTCGAAGGTTCGGCGTTACCATTAGTTGAAGACAAATTGTCCTCAATCCCACTTTTCTCAATAGGTTCAATATTGCCTCTATCCGAATTAACAGAAATTAATTTTGGGTAGGCTTTGTTGTATTCATATGCCTGTCTATCTCTAAATAACTTTTTGGATTTATTAGATTTAATCTTGGTCATAAATGCATCGATGCTCGAAAAAATACGAGCATAATCAAACTTAAATCTAAAAAAGTTAGTGTTAAGTTTAATCTCTTCATCGAGCTGGCTAATTTCTTGTATAAGTCTGTCTATGTTTACAGAATAATACTTAATAATCAGTTCGATCAGTTGTGCGCCTTGTTTTTGAAAAAGCGCTCGTAAGTCAGATAGAAAGTCATTATCAGAAATAAGGTTTGAAGGAGCGAAATTGTTCCTTAGTCCTTTTGGGATCATATCTTCACTGAGACATTGCTTGAAGTAAGCTACTTCAAGCTGCAGTTTCCTTAATCTCAGTGTCTTGATGTCCAAAAGTCTGAGTTTCTCTGTAATGTCATCAGAGCGCTCTACAGGGACACCAGATGTCAGCACCGGCGAGTCATTCAAAGGAGGTTTGAAAAAAGTAAAAAAGTCACCTGTGTTGGAAATCCATTCGGATAAAGATGGCACGCCTATAAGTGCATTCCCCTGGTTAGACAACGCAGTAGGGCTGTTGGTTGGCAATGCTGGTAAATCCCTTTGAGTGTTCGGTATAGTAGCTGAGCGTACAGGTTGAGCCGCTGGCAGAGAGCACTGAAGGGTGCTGGCTGTTCGCTCGTTACCAATAATGTTCATTTCGCGGACAGGAAGCGATGGAAATCCATTGAAGCAACTCTTTTCTATAGTATCCAAACGTGAATTTAACGAGTCAAGCCTCTGGGAAACCACCAAAAGTAAAGAGGTGATGTCCGTGTTAGCAGGAGTATCTGTCCCAAAAATATTAGGGCTAACAGGACTCTGTGGACGTTCCGAAGCCATGTACAAACTGCCGACAACAAAAGACTGGAAACAAACCGTAAAAAACAGTGCTTGAAACGCCAAAGAATCTTGAAGCCACAAAAGTTCCTTAACGCTGTTTTATTAGTAAAAATAAGGTTAGCGTTTTCGCTGCTCCCAACGAGTAGCTTCTTCAGAGGAAGTATGATCAAAAAGGCGCCAAACTTTTTGACCATATAAATACACATACACACATTACATCACTTCCTAGTGCCTTTTTGTAAACAACAAGCACAGTTCTCAATAAAAGCTTCATAAATGGATTAATCCTCACATTAATTATAGAAAAACTATTATATCTATTAAACCTATATATCCGTAATACTTAAAATGTTAAAAACCACTGCACAAAATATATTGATGTAGATGAATATACAAAAACATCTAGTGCAAAGTCTTTGAAAAAAAGACCATAACAAGCAACACACAAGATGTATTGACTACAGATGAATAAACTGGGGACTAAACCTAGAATAGTGTACACAAGAGGTAGTAATATCAAAGAGCTATTACAAAAGAGGTCTGAATATAACCTCCTTAATAGACTTAAAGGTTGTTTTAGTTGCGGCTCATGCAACTGGTGCAATGTAATACGCACAGGTAGTACTTTTAGTATCAGGCAGAACAAATATGATATTAATTTCAAAATCAATTGTGAAACAAAATCAATTATTTATGTGGCACTTTGTGTTTGCTGCTCAGCCTTTTACGTCGGTAAAACCGACAGGAAATTTAGAGAACGTATCTACCAACACTGTTATGCCATAAAAAACAGTAAATGCGATAATGCACTAGCGAAGCATATAGTAAACAACCCAGGACATAGTTTTTTATTTATGGGTATAGATCACATACCTACCACAATCAGAGGTGGTCCGACTTCTCTTTTATTAGAGAATCGCGAGTTAGAATGGCAACTTAAATTGGACGCCTTTAATATTCCTGGGTTAAATGAGAGCTGCAACATAGCCCCAGTCTTAAAATATAGGTCTTATTTGAGGTAACCACAATGTTTCTGTTTTTGTTTTCATACTCTTACTGTTATTCTTATTGTGTTTTAGAATTTTTTCATATATTCTTTTGATTTTAAGAGTCTATTCATCTGTAGTCAATACATCTTGTGTGTTGCTTGTTATGGTCTTTTTTTCAAAGGCTTTGCACTAGATGTTTTTGTATATTCATCTACACCAATATATTTTGTGCAGTGGTTTTTAACGTTTTAAGTATTACGGATATATAGGTTTAATAGATATAATAGTTTTTCTATAATTAATGTGAGGATTAATCCATTTATGAAGATTTTATTGAGAACTGTGCTTGTTGTTTACAAAAAGGCACTAGAAAGTGATGTAATGTGTGTATGTGTATTTATATGGTCAAAACGTTTGGCGCCTTTTTGATCATACTTCCTCTGAAGAAGCTACTTGTTGGGAGCAGCGAAAACGCTAACCTTATTTTTACTAATAAAACAGCGTTAAGGAACTTTTGTGGCTTCAAGATTCTTTGGCGTTTCAAGCACTGTTTTTTACGGTTTGTTTCCAGTCTTTTGTTGTCGGCAAATTATGCATATATAGTATACAGCTCAACAAGCTCCTGCCTAGTGTCCTGCAGAGTTCTACAGCAGCAGAGAGACAAAAGAGAGATTTTGGAGTGATTATGTATCATTTTTCTGCCTTTCCCTGCTGCCTTTAGCTAATTCCACCTAAAACACCAATTTTCTAGAGTTTCTGTGATTTAAAAAGCTTGTTTCAGCTACATATTGTGCTTATTTTACTGTCTGCACTTTAACAAAGTTGTTTTTGTGTTTAAATTACCTGTTTAACTGTTGTAGGCTATACACTCAAGTGTGATAGCCATTTCTGTGCATTTAAAGTGTTTTTTTATTGTATCTGCTTTATTTTCTGAAAACAAACAAAAAAACAAAAACTATACTTGTTTTCCTGCCTTTCTAAGCTAGTATAGTCCAGTTTTCAGGTTAGTGCTGAATTCAGGGCTGTGTTACAAGTTTCTGTGTTTGCCCATACCTTACGTGAATAGAAGGAAGTTTCTCTGTTCACTGTGAGAGAGGGAGCTTTAAGCAGCCTATCTGTCTCTGGAGGAGTGGTTTCAGACCAGAAATTAGTAGTTTATTGGCCATTTTGGGCTAATTTCTATCTCTTTCATTTCCCTGGTATAAAACCCGCATATGCATGGTTTTGCACGCCGGGCAGTGCCGGTTAGCTAGGGTATAACTATTGCCGGCTCCCCAAAGTATACTCTTCAATTTTTCCCTTGGAACTAGACAAACTTTCAACTTAAGCACTCAAACCATTCACTTCTCATACCGGCACTTGCTCAAAACTCAAAGCAAGCACTAATAAACCTTAGCACTAGACCCCCCCCCCCATACTGTAGAGAAGGACAAGGCTCTCTATTTGACCTTACCAGCCAATCAGTAAAACAGTTCACTGTACCTATCCAGGCATGTCCAAAGGGCAGTTTCAGGTGTCCTCTCCAGTCCAACTGGTGAATCCACCTAACTAATACATGCAAGAGATGCAGTTATACAGCCAAACTGGAGGCTAAGCTCTCTCAACCCAAGACTGGACCAGGGAGTCAAGAGGAGAAGGGAATTACTAGTATCACACCACCAGTCTCACACAGATCTTTGAAACCAGCACCAGCAAAAAACACACATAAATACACGAAAACATACTCAGAGGATCTAAATAAAAATCTGCAGAAGCAACAGAGACCTCTAAAGCATGCAAGCAATCTCCACCCCCAAAACAAACCATGAAACACATACTTCACAAAACCAGTGTGCCACACAATCACAGCCCTTAAGGCAAAATAACATGCCCAACACACTAGTAATAGGTGACTCTATAGTCAGGCACACTGACATTCCACTCACTAGGCTGAACAAGGAGAAGGTTACTGTTAGCTGCCTGTCAGGTTCCAGGATCCGCTACATAACACAAGCACTCAGGTCACTCCAGAGCAAGTACAAATATGACTCTGTCATTGTCCATGTTGGTGTGAATGACCTGAGCCGTACCTCCCTGGACTACATGAAAAGAGACATGGAGGAGCTCTCTGATCATGTAGCCCAGGACGGTATGACCCTAACCCTGAGTAGTATCCTGCTCTCACCAAGAATGATACCATGGTATAGAGAAAAAATTATCAATTTCAACAATTGGCTAAGCTTCTGGTGTCATTCAAAGGGGATCCAGTGTCTGTCAGCCTGGGATGACATGCTCGACAAGCCACTCTTCTTCACTAGAGATGGCTTGCACCTGTCACCCTTAGGCTTTCGAATACTGGCCAAGACTCTTGCCACTCCCATAGTGCCTTTTTTAGGCAAGGCTAAAAAGACAAACCCACCACCGTAAATAGCACAAGTAACAAAAAACTGAGGGTAATGCTACTCAATGCCAGAAGTCTAAACCTCAAAATGCACGAACTCAAGGCACTCCTCAGTATGGAGAAAATCAATATATGTGCAGTAACAGAAACCTGGTTTAAGACTCCAGAGAGCACCCCAGCACTACCAGGCTACAACTCATACCATACATTTTGGCCACAAAACCCAGACTGAAATACAAAAGGCAGGGGAGTATCCATATTCATCAAGGATACCCACACCTCCAGGTTAGTGGCACAGCACAATGCTTCAGAGATCATCCACGTGCTACTAACAATGGGAAAAACTGATATTCAAATTATATCTTGCTACAGATCACCCACCATGTCCCAGGACCCCCACTCCACATTCCTGGAAACACTGGGAAATATAAAGGTCCTGCCAAACACCCTGATATTGGGTGATTTCAATTACCCAAACATTAACTGGGAGAAAAACTCAAGTACAGACTCCCTTGCCCAACATTTCCTAGAATTTATAAACTCAAATGCCCTGGATCAACTGGTCAACACCCCCACCAGAGGTGACAACATATTGGACCTGGTCATCACCAAAATGGGTGACCGGTGTTCCACACCGGAGGTCAACCCCTCGCTGATTAGATCTGATCATAAACTAATCCTGCTGTAGCAATCCACACTTGTGCCAGTCTAAAATGCTCTGCTAATAGCATGACACCTTGGGCAGTGGACTCTCGCTCACTGCCTTGAAATGGTGCCAGTCAATAATGTGCTTTGTCAAAATCCATGTAAGTGAAGAACAGAAAAATAAGAAAAAAAAAATAAAAACAATTGTCAGTTTTAACAAATATCTGGGAATAATAAAGAAAAGGCAGGATTGTGAAGTTTCCTAGCTCTATGCATGTTACAACCTAATCAGATGCTCAGAAAATATGCATTGACTCTGTCAGACAGCGCACTATCTGGAACTAAACTTTCAAGTCAGAGCAATAACAGCACACATTGTGTTTCTTGACCCTCTGTACCACCAACACAGGACTAGCAAAATGTTCTTTTCTCATTTGCTTGAACATGTATGGATCAATGTGAAACTGACAAATACTTTATGCTGCTAATAGCCTACACCACCCCCAGTCAAAGAAACCACTGTGAAAAACTTTTCAAAACCAAACTTCACGTTACTTAAGACCGAGGTGGGAAGTTTCAAAGCCCCCCTTCTAAAGGATAATGCTATCCAAGCTGCAAAATCCTTTACTAATGCACGCTACTGGCACCTACAAGAATGCCTGGATCGTGCTATCTCAAGCAAAACCAAGATTCACTCCTCCAAGAAAAGGAAACCAGTCTGGTGAACCCCTGCCATAAACAAACTATACAATAGAAGGAGGAAACTAGTACAGAAAAGAGTAAAATCCCAAGGGAAGACATCCCTGATCAGTATCAGCAAGAAACTATGTTCCCTCATAAAATCATCCAACACTAGCTTTGAAAGAAAAATTACCATGGACTTCAAAGATAACCACAAGTCATTCTTTAGCTATGTCAAGTGGCAAGTCTTAGATCTGCTTGGAGTTAGTGCAGAATGGCACAAAATACACTGAACCAACCAATATAGCCAAAATCCTGGCAGACAGGTTCAGTGCAAACCTCACCCGCCTCTCACCCCCAAAAGAGCCCATAACTATACCAGAAGAATGTAGTGTCCCTGAAATCACAGACACTCAGGTTAAAACAGCCCTCTCCAAAGCCAAAAACACAGCATAAATGGGACTGGATGGTGTCCCAGTCTGCGTTCTACATGAGCTCAAAGATGAACTAACCCCTCACCTAAACACACTGTTTAAACTCAGCCTCTCCACAGGTTACATGCCCACAGAGTGGCGCACAGCAACAGTTATTCCACTCCACAAAGGTGGAGCCACAACAGACCCCGGGAACTATTGCCCTATAAGCCTGACTAGCTTGGTCTGCAAAGCTATGGAGTGCATCATCATGGATCTCATTAACAGAGACATTGGAAACCTCCAAACACTGGTCCCTACCCAGTTCGGCTTTGTTAAGGGCAGATCATGCCTGCTAAACCTGGTGGACTTCTTTGAGACAGTTACCAAGGCTATAGACAAGGGAAAGGTGGTCCACACAGCCTACCTAGACTTTGCAAAGGCCTTTGACACTATTCCCGACTCAGGTATTATAGACAAGCTCACCAGCCTGAACATAGATCCCTATGTCATGAGATGGGTTGCCAACTGGCTCATGGACAGAAGCCACATTGTAAGAGTTGCGGGAGCTAGGTCTGACTCTAAACCGGTTACAAGTGACATTCCCCAGGGCTCAGTCCTAGGACCCTTCCTGTTTGGCATATACTTCTCAGAGGTACAGTCAAGCACAGGAGGACTATGGCTGACTAAGTTCACAGACGACTGCAATCTAGGGGCTATAATTGACTCTCTGGCTGACACAGACATCCTCCAAAAGGGTCTCACTGAGACAGAGACCTAGTGTCAAAACCATGGCCTCAAGCTAAATGCCAAAAAGTGCATAGTCATCCCCTTTGGAAAAAACAAAGTACCCACAAACTACCACATAGGTGGTAGCCCTAAAAATACGGAAGACATAATAAAGGATCTGGGAAACCAAGTAGATAGTAATCTCTCCTTTGATAATCACATTGCCAACGTGGTTAGAAAATCCTTTTATGTGGCCCACCTAATCACAAAAGGGTTTGCATCCAGATCAAAAGGGGTCATTGGGCCCCTCTATGCATCACTCAGCAGACCCATCACAGAGTACAATGCACCATTTGGGATGTACCTTACAAGACACCTGCAACAACTGGAAAGACCACAGAAGTACCTCACTAAGAGGCTCACTGGCCTCAAGCAGATGCCCTATGCAGCTTGACTGAAAAAAACTCCAGCTGTACTCGGTTGCATACCTCCTACTCAGAGGTGATCTCTGCCTGACATACAAGGCCATGTCCAATCCAGAATTGATGGACATGTCCACCTAAAGAAAACCATATCCCCTCGAGCCACATGCTCCAGGGATCTAAACCTCACCACAACAATAAATAGGACATGATGGAGAGATAGATTCCTGTCCCAGAGACTTCCCATGCTCTGGAACAAGATTTCAATCTACATTAGGCAGATCTCCTCACTAACCCTCTTCAAGAGAAACCTTGACAAGTGGATGGGAAACAGAAAGTTTACCCCAGGAATCACTTCAATAGCTCTGCAGGACAGAGGCACAGGGAACTAATCTAAGGGGGTGGCGAAAGCCAACACATTCCGGCTAGGCTTATAAATGCCTTCTGGCAGATAGCCTAGTACCTACCTATGAACCAATAAACCTATTTAAAGAACAGCTTCTGATAAACAACAGATTTAAACCACCTTAGTCTTTGGAATCAATGGACAAGGACTGTGAAGGAAACAATGCCTTAGAAATGACTGTCAATGAGCATAAACAACTGTGCAATATCTTGCAAGCATCAGGCCATGTTGGGAAAGGGATGCACTACTATAAAGACCACAGGAAGTTTAATAAAAATAACTGGAAGTAATGTATGACTGTATGAATTTATTTATATAACCAAGTAAGGCCCAGGAATGTAAGTCAGTCTTGTCTAACATGGAAACTTTTAGATAAATAACTTGTTCAGAATTACATGGATTAATGGGTTCATAGGTTGTTACTAGGCTAATGATCATTAGGGCCCTTACAAGGCTAGCCACACACCCTAAACCATTTTAGTCATGGGCATCTACATGGGGGTGTTAGTAGGGAGGTAACTAAGGATTTTTGTGGGGAAAGTATGTTAGGATAATACTTTTCTTATTGATAACATCTGTTCATAAGGGACATGGCAGCCAGACTGGGAGTAAATTTATGATTTCCCATCCAATTGTCAAAGTTTCATTTGAATTTGAATAGGGTCAGGGATGAACTCTATTTTATATGGATGGGGAGCATATTCCATAGTATGGGGATCCTTTGGGACATATATCTGTCAGTGTAGCATACTCTGTTAATGTCACAAGTGAACTTCAGATCCCTGGATCTAGAGTTACTGGTGCTGTTTGTTATGAGCCTGTGTAGCAGATTCATCAGGGCTGAATCTGAGGAAGCCTGTAAGCCTAGCAAAGATCCTCTGTCAGCAGCCTGTAGGAGACTGAATAAAGAGACAGAGTCTTTAGGCAGTCAGTGTAGGACAAGATATCATGCCCTGAATTCTCCCAGTGAGAAACCTTTGCGGGCATTCCAACCATTGCAAGTGCCTGGTCAGATACATGCCAAAGGCAGCATTGTACTTAATGTTAAGTCTGATAAGGCTAAGTAGTTCTGTACTATAACCTTCCTTGGGCATAATAAACAAGAGGAGGAAATAAAACCCACGCCTACATGTTATTCTTTATTTAACAACTTACATTCTCATGTCCCTCTGCTATATTGTCAGACAAAGCCAGTGACTAGCTTGGCAGCTGTACTTATTTCAACCATGCAAAATTCAAAGCCTTTGGTTGTTTTAGTTTAGTAGCAATTCTGTAATTTAGGCAGCTGAACATTATATAAACTTGCAAGTGCAGCAGATACTGTTGAAGTAATACAGCCTCCATCTGTATTCTGTAGGAAGACACAGACAGTATAATTTCATTCATTTTGCAATACCTAATACTGAAAGTAACAGGCTGATTTGCAATGGCCATAAAAAGTAAATCATATAAGGCCAGATTCATGAACAGTTAATTTAAGAACCTATACTGGTGGAAACTAAAGTAAGCATTAAGGATATTAGCTACTGGTACATTCTAGAGACCCATAGAGGATATACTAGGGTTGTCAGACCTCAGCCTCGAGAATATTGCATCTATGTCTTAATGCTATGCTACAACGTGCAAGGTAGTACATTGATTTTCCATGCACATCAGAGAATAGAGCAAGAACAATGCAGGAATATTTTCTGCAGCCCACTTCTCTGAATCCCCACATGGTGGACAGGGAAGGATATTCTGCAACAGGAAGGGGTTCACTTAATCAACCGCCAGGTTGTCTGTAATGCCTAAAAGATGATCCTCAATGTTTGTGCAAGCAACCCGGTCAGTTACCATGATTCACACCCACAACACGCTTGACAGCTTTGCACAAGGTTTGCCAGGGGTGATGTTCCTCAAGGCTATGTACAGCATGATGCAGATTATGCACTGAAACCGTGGCTTTGACCCCCATCAGAAATGCATGCACACTCACAGAGGAAGGATACAACAATGCCCATGCTCATACTAGAAATATCATAAAGTATGTGTTTGGCATGCCAACGTCATAACTCCACTGTCTAGACACATCAGGGGGTGCCCTGCTGTATGAACCAGGCATCTGTGCAGAAATTCTCACAGTCTGTGCCATATTGCACAATATCATCTTGAGGAAATGTCTGCAAAAGGAGCAGCAAGGGCCAGGACCACACACTGCCTGACCACAGGAAGGGGAAACATTTCCAGCACATACAGACACAAATTCTGAGAGAGAACCTCGAGATGCAGAGGTAGCTGGCAAATGTAGGTGCGCACAATATGCCCTGGCCCTTGCTAAGACACATAGGATAGCACACATACTCACCACCTAAGACTCAAAGGTCAGCACACACTCACCACCAAAGGCATACATATAACAACCTCAGCACAAACAAATAATAAAAAAGTGATGCCATATGATGTCGACAAATTACAAATTTTAATTACCAATTTAATGTCTGTGTACAGATAACGGAGAGAGACAGCCCCAAATCACATGACTTATAATGGCAGCAATGTCAAGGAATGCTTGGAACCTGTATTATACAAACAAATGCATAAGAAGATAAACTACCTGCATACTGTGTCTCTTACCTATCTAGTCTGTGCATCAGATATATATGCAACCCTAATTCAAACCCAAATGAACAAGGCCTGAAGAGGACAACCATAACTTATGAAATAGTGCAGTAATTTGTAGAATGATTTCCTCCAGGAAGCTGGCAGTAATGGTCTGTCTGTATCCAATCAGTTTCCCCTCCTTCCACTTTCAAAGCTACATTATTGCCATTATATAGTATAGATTCAGCTTCCTGAGCACTGTCACTATGCAAATGAGGGGTAAAATCATTAGCATTCCTGAAAAACAAAAAAAAAATCACTTGGTGTAAGGGATGTAAACATGGTGCATGTAGCTAAACAATTGCATTCACATGCCCTGGAACTGCAGGGAGGAGCAATAACAATTGTTTGCTTCTAATGGTTTCAAGTCCTACTGATTGCTCTGACAAGAGCAACAAGCAATACTGAAGTGACTCTTCTCTCTGAACCCTTTGTATCATGCAGAGCTGACTTAAAATAAAAAGTGTAAGCACCTTGGGAGCTATGAGAACAATCTTAAAAACACTGATATTCTTCTACTAAGAGCACACTGTCCATTCTCTGCTTAAAATCTGTCTAGAATGCTGATTAGCTATATTGAACACTGAAACAAAGACACAAATAAATGGACATGACATTGCATTTCTGTAATTAAGCTGAGAAGAGGGGGAGATGCTCAGAAAAAAAGAGAAAAATAGCTGGCACTGTTTGCAACCTGACATTAAAATGGTGTAGGCTATTAGCAGCATAAAGTATTTGTCAGTTTCACATTGATCCATACATGTTCAAGCAAATGAGAAAAGAACATTTTGCTAGTCCTGTGTTGGTGGTACAGAGGGTCAAGAAACACAATGTGTGTTGTTATTGCTCCGACTTGAAAGTTTAGTTCCAGATAGTGCGCTGTCTGACAGAGTCAATGCATATTTTCTGAGCATCTGATTAGGTTGTAACATGCATAGAGCTAGGAAACTTCACAATCCTGCCTTTTCTTTATTATTCCCAGATATTTGTTAATACTGACAATTGTTTTTATTTTTTTTTTTCTTATTTTTCTGTTCTTCACTTGCATGGATTTTGACAAAGCACATTATTGACTGGCACCATTTCAAAGCAGTGAGCGAGAGTCCACTGCCCAAGGTGTCATGCTATTAGTAGAGCATTTTAGACTGGCACAAGTGTGGATTGCTACAGCAGTCTGATCAGCAGTAAGAGAAGAAATTCTGCATTGCATCCAAGTATCATTGCAGAACATGGGTTAAATGAAATGATTTTAAAGAAACAGGAAAGAAGATGCGGGATTTGAATTCAACTTGAAACCACAGCTGCTTGGAATGTTTGCAGCAGATGTGAAAATGCATCTTGTGCTTTGTTGTGTGGAATTAAACTTGTATATGTTTTTCACCTGTATTATGGCAGCACTATTTAGCTGAGAGAGAGAGTGCAAATAGGGCTCACAGTTGAAGGAAAGGGTGAACACTTCCATTTCGGAAATCCTCATTGCTGCAAATAGCCTTGTCACTGATGCGTGGTACTTCTAATGAGTGAGTGATGTGCACATGCTGTATACCTTTTTCTGTGGCAGAAGCTGTAAATGCAATGACTTTGGCTCCTGAACAAAGTTGCTCTGGGGTACAGGTCCATACAATCTGAAGGGAATGTCCAAATTATTTCTCCAGATGTATGACTTACTATCATCTGAACTTCATACGCTTTTTTTTCCCTGATTCTTGCCTTGTACAGTTGCTCGCTGCTTTGCAGTATGCAGTCAGGATTACCTGCTTAAGATAAAAAGTGAAAACTTTTATTTGAGAAGCCTTCTGTAGTAGAAATAGGCTTAGTGGCAATGTGCAGACAATATTCTGGACTGTACTGAGTGGAGAACGTCCAGCTCCTGTGCAACTGTCTCTGTGGTTCCAAGTGTAAATGCTCTGACTTTAGAGCTAGAACACAGGTGATCCAGGATTCTAATAAAAGTAACACTTGTTTTTTTACAAAGGGTGTCGGAATGCAATTTCTAAGAGCACTTTGATTAGGAACGTAGCACTACATACAGATAGCTATCATAATTATGTTTATTGCAAGAAATGTTTTGTTCATGCTTTGATAAATACTTTTAGCTATCATGTTTACTGCAAGAAATGTTTCATTCATGCTTTGATAAATACTTTTAGCTATCATAATTATGTTTATTGCAAGAAATGTCTCAATGCTTTTATAAATATTTTTTTCTAAGTAGCATATCACAAATGATTTACTTTTGAAACACAATTGAATGTCTGTGTAATTGCTTATGCAAGATAATTATGACAGTGATTTAAAAATGCACTTGCATGTCTATGAATGGCAGAGTGCTTAAGTTAAAAATCTTCTCTCCTCCCATAGCCCAACAGTGTGTTTAGGACAGTATGGGTAGTGAAGAATGTTTATATCATACCCCACCTTGTATTAGTCAACTCATGAAAGTCTATCCATCTAACATACATTTACAAACAGTAATGCTGCCTCCTTTATTGGAATACATTTCACAGCATTTCCAGCAATTCACACACATACAGGCCTATCTAAAGTTCATCTCCATTCATACTAGATGCAGTTGATCTGTAATGAGCATGGCTGAAAAGGAGTTCTCCTGTAGTACTAACAAATAATCATCTTGCTTGAAAGTTATACATGATTTCTTCCTTAGTTTGATTCCCACATTAGTCAACTAACTTTTTTACAGTATGTAATTCCAGAAGGTTATATGCCAAGCTGATTACAACCTCCTGAGAGAAGGTTTAAACAGCTTCCTAGACACCTCCCCAACAGAAGGAGCTGGCACTAATGTCCAAACCTACAACAAAGTACTATATGACCATTTATGTAAATGCATGGATTCAGCAATAAGTAACAGGACAAATTGCTCCTCTTCAGAACAGAGTAAACCTGTCTGGTGGACATCAGAGGAAAAAAATTGTTGTCCAGGGCCAAGACGGAACAGGTGCCAAATTGGAAGCAATCTATCCTTGGCCTAAACAGGCAAATAAGCGTACTGGTGAAGTCCTCCAAAGTTAAATTTGAGTCCAAATTGGCCACAGCTGCTAAAGACAATCATAAGGTCTTCTTCACATACATCCACAATCTAAGAGGAAAAACACACAAATCTGCTCAGAACAAATGATCAAGAACACCATATACACAAATGCCATGGATATAGCCAACATGCTGGCAGACAGGTTCAGTGAAAATGTCACCCCCTCTGTCCTCCCTTCAGTAGTCCAGAATATCTCCAGCACCTGCCCCCCACCCCATTACTGTCATCTCAAAGGCTAAAAACAGCTTCCATGGGACCCAATAACATCCCAGGCTGCATCCTGCATCAACTTAGGCAGGAATTCACAGCACCATTAGGCACTCTATTCAGTCTAACCCTAAGTACTGGTTTTGTCCCAGCTGAGTGGAGGATGTCACCATTGTCCCTCTGCACAAAGGTAGAGCATCCACTGATCCAGGCAATTATAGACCCATCAGCCTAACTAGTCTCATTTGCAAGGCCATGGAATGCATTATCATGGGCCACATTAACAAGGACATTGACAATCTTCAAATGCTTAATCCCACACACCCACACAGTTTGATTTTGTCGAGGGGAGATCATACCTTTTAAATTTGGTAGATTTCTTTGAGTCAGTCATCAAAGCCATGGATGAGGGGAAGATGGTGCATGCCACCTACCTTGACCTGGCCAAGGGCCATCAGCACTAATCACCACTCAGGCATAATAGATAAACTATCCCAACTTAGTGTAAATCTGTATGTGACCAGATGGGTAGCTAACTAGCTCATGATAGAACTCACTCAATCAAAATGGGGGAAGCTACCTCAAGTAGTAGACCTGTAATAAGTGGCATACCCCAGTGATTGGTCTTGGGGCCCCTTCTGTTTGGGATATACTTCTCTGAGGTGCAAGCCAAAACTAGAGGTCTATGGATGACCAAGTATGCAGATGCCTGCAAACTGGGCACTGTCATCAACTCTGCTAGTGATGTAAACATACTACAAGAGGGTATCACCCAGACAAATGATGGATGCCAGAAACAGGGCCCCAAACTAAATGCCAAAAAAATGCATCATCATCCCCTTTGGGAAGAGTGACGTCTCCACAAATTATCACATTAATAACAATGTCCTAAGCATGCAAGCAATTGTGAGCGACCTTGGCACCCAAATTGACAGCAATCTAACATTTCACCACCATGTTGCCTCCATTGTAAGGAGAGCTTTCTACATGGCTCACCTCATTAGTAAGAGTATTTCTTCCAAGAACAAGGAAGTCATAACTTACTTATATTCCTCCCTTATCAGGCACATCATCGAGTATAATGCCCTTTTCAGCATCTCATAAAGTACATGCAGCAGCTGGACAGACCACAAATGTTCCTTACCAGAAGAATCCAGGGCTTTAAAAATCTATCCTAAATGCATAAGCTAAAAGCCTTGTCCCTCTGATCTGTCTCATACAGACTCCTCAAAGGTGATCTATGTCTGGCATACAGAGCAATCTCTGACCCCACCTTGATGCAATTGCTGCATATCCACAAGCCAAACTCCACTTACATGGTCCACACACAGATACTCAACTTGGTCTGTGAAATCAATAGGACTTGCTGGTGGGACAGATTTGTCTCCCAGAGATTCCCTCATCTGTAGAATAGATTCCGTCTCCACTTCAAGCAGAGTACTTCATTATCCCTATTTAAGAGGAACCTGTATGACTGGATGGGAAATAGAAAATACACACTGGGATTCCACCTGTGTCCTTGCTGGACAGGGGCATCGGGTGCTGACTTGTGGGAACATGGGCTAATCTGTTGGCTTGTAAGGGCCTCAGGGCCAGTAGCCTAGTAACTTGCTATAATCCCATGATCCTATGAAGTCATCCTATTTAACCTCCAAAACAGCAGAGCTAACAATCAAAACCACTGAGCTTGTCAGTGTTGACCATTTGCAAAAGTGTGAATAGATTGTGCATCAGATATGAGAAATCTCATTGCCATGATCCACATCTTCTTTACTGTTTGCTAACATACCTTCCTTTTTTCAAATGCCTCCCTATGCTTTCCATTGTACAAATGCAATTAGCATAGTTGTGTGTGCTTTCCATTGCAGAAATGCAATTAACATAGTGGTGTGTGTTTGCACACTAGCTGTTAAACTCAAGATTAGAATTTGGCTCCAGTTCAGAATTAGAGTTGCTGCTTGACTTCTGCAGAGATGGCTGGTGTGGGAGATGATGCTGATAAATTTAGAGCACAGAGATGGGGTGTTGAGAAGTCCAAGATTTTTGTGGCACTCCATGAAGCACTACAGCTGTAGACTACTGAAGTGGGACTATATTGGGTATTAGTAGAAAACTGAGACTTGGAACAAAGTAGCCAAGGCTGTCTCCAGTGCTACTGGCATCCTACAACCTGGACAGAATTGCTACCATCACTATAGAGACCTTAAATGGTCCAAGAAGGACCTCCTTAGCTGATTGGAAAATGAGTTTAGGACTGCTGACATCCCACAGTTGTGTAAGTATACCAACCTATCTGTATTAAATGATACAGAATGCATGAAACAGCCGAGAGTATTACTCACCAAGAGCTGGCAGGGCTGGTGGAGGCTATAATGGAAAGGGGCCTCATTGCCCAAATCGGTCATGTAAAAAAGGTGCTCTGTGATATTGCCAAGATGATGCCACATCAAACACTGACACAGGAAAATGATAAAGGAGACAGTGATCATGGTTCTGATGACAAGGACTAGATTCTCACTGTTCTCAGGCTTGATGTGACAACAACTCTGATGTCCCCTACCTATCCCACTTTCATAGTGTCTCCCAACCTTTTGTTTCCATTAACATCATTGTCTGTCTTGTTCATACTGTATGTCTGTGTCTGCTTCCTTCCCTAAACTTCCTGCCTGACCTTAACATCCCTAACACCTTCCCCAACATTCCCCTCTCTTTGAAAGTTAGAAAAATGGGCACCTGTCCCACAAAACATAAAGAACTAAATAAATAAATAATGACCCATACCTACTTCTCCACTTCACCTATGTATCTTCTTGACACACTTGATTTAGTACAGTTGGCTGTACATTATTCTGTTGTTGTCACCTACCCTTGTTATGGTGATAGTCCAAATTCAGCAAATTCTGCCTACACGTCTACATTTATGTTTTGAGGAAGTGGATAGCTGTGGATCTCTCCTACTACCTTCCTGCGAATTCCTTTATTCTTTCCCCTGCGTCCTCCCCTCTGCTTGCCACCACTTTTCACCACTTTGCGGAAAACTCTATTTTCACACGTGATCTTTGGCGAGGGATTTGATAGTGGCCATTACAACAACACTAGGTGATCAAGAGCAGAGTGAAAAGGCTACAGTCAAAGTCAACAAGATGGTCAGCTACATCCTTAGGAAACAGTCTGCATGGACATTAGTATCATTCTCCTACTCTAATGGGCTTTGGTCAGACCTCATCTGGACTATTACATGCAGTTCTGGAGGCTGTGCAGGGACATAATGTTACTGGCAAACCTCCAAAGGAAAGGAACAAGAGTGGTTAAGGCAATGTAGGAGCTGTATTAGCAAGGGAATCTGAAGGACTTGGAGGCTATACCCTGGAGTTAACATTTGAAAAGAACTGTGAATGAGGCAGGACTGAGAAATCACAGCAAAGAGGTTGTAGAGGGCATCAGCTGTGAAAGTGAAAATAAATTACAGCAGTGACTGCAGGAAGTTTTAGTTTATGGTGGAGATGCTAGTGTGTGGAAGTGTTGGATATAGAATATGACTCATCTCATGTATTCAAGGGTAGCTAAGGTAGATGAATGTGAAGATGGGAAATTGCAGCAGGCAGAACAGCTGCAGGCCACTGACTATAGACAAAAGGCAGACTAGATGCACAAAGTATCTCCAACCTGCAGCAGCAAGTAACAGCTTTTGTATGCAAAAAATAACAAATATCAAAATGAGACTTTAATGGTGGGGTAACTTTATGACACAATGAAATCTCCTGTTATATAGCACAGCAGTACTTAGCAGTCTCCCACTGAACTTCATTGGTAAGTAATCAATAACCAAAAGAGTTCTAAGTAAGCTACTCATGCAATTTTCTTGCATGTTGCTGAGGCTGTATAGTAATGCATCCAGCATATATGCTTCCTATACATGTACAGTTCATCCCACCATTTTAGGCAGCATTGTATATTAGATTGGGTGATTAACAGCCATTTCACTATTCAGATAAAACACTAATGGCATCATCAGAATACACCAAACATCCCGTTACATGTGCAACACAAATGTCTGACTCACTGATGGATCCTCAGTTCCCACTGGGGCCAAATGATACAGGTGTACACCTCCATTATTTTATGGCATGTTGTTATGCCACATGAAGTACTTCAGCATCTCTGAAGAGATCCTTTGGGATTGGTTCATGCACACCGTGCTTATTTGTACACCATTATACAATGCATCCTCATCCCATAAATGTCAGCTCTAGATAAATACAATGTTATGCTGGCCATGTTTGCCATCTACATGCAATAAAACCTGCCTAGTCGTTCAATTACTCACCTTTGATTCTGGAATTTGGGTTCTGTTCCTGTCCCTGGCAATTTCATTAATTTTGTTTGACAGTAGTGCAGAGGTTTAAGGCTATGAGCTGCTAATGAGTTGTTTTATATGGTCCGTAGTTTGATTCCAGTAGCCTGTATTTGCTTGTGACTTTAAGCAAGTTACATAATCAGGCAGTGCTTTGGGGTATTTGGGAACCTGAACTGTGTTCCTCAATGGTCTCCCAAAATGGCAAGCCTAGTAAGTAATAAGCCATGTTGTGTCTTGCTCCAGCTGCAAATTACTTTGCATTTGGAACAGAGCACTTATAATTTCATATTAAATATTAAAAATCACAGACTTAAACTGCTGATATTTTTGGTATCTTTAGATGTTTTACCATTAAAACAACATTAAAATTTTCTACGAGAAGAGCAATTCAAATGATTAAAAAGAACATTTAAAACAAAAACAGAAGACTACTGTTCAGATTTATTTTCCCAAAACAGACCACAGATCACAAAAGTCAAAATTTGCTACCAAACAAAACTGCGTCCAGCCAACTTTTTTGTGCAACTATACTTCAACATTAAGATTAATGTTATTTTTAACAGAGTTTCTATTTGTAGATATCCAAGAACAAAATTATCTGTGGGGATGAGATTATTCTACTGCTCTGGGACATGGAAACTGAAGTTTGTCTACAAATGTTTAAAAAAAAAAAAACAGTTTAGAAAGGTTAATATTCACATATATTTTGCAGCTCTTTCATTATTTGAAAAATGTTCACTTTTTAACACCTCTGAATGATGAGATATTCTTCAACAATGATGGATACACCCCTGGAATATACAGGCTGAATAACTGGAGAGTGAGCACAAGTGGATATGTGACCACACCAGGGGTCGGCAGATATGACCCAAGTAAATCTGAAGGACAAAAGTTGAATATTACAGATAATGAAATCATATTCAATGGCGGCGATAAACAGGTAAGAGATGTAACAGAATAGTATTATTTGCTTTAAAAAGATCATGTTCATGCTTGTGTTCATGTATAGCAATTTGTCAGGATAAAGTGTGCATTAGTCTCTGTCAGTCTCCATTTCCAGCACAGCAATTGATTTGTTATATTTCTCCTTTTTTAAGGACAAAAGCTGAACTTGATTTTAAGATGTAATCTACCATCTAAATCAGGTTCCTTAGCTATTTTCATGTATGTGCTCAACATGTAAATTTTAAGTATTAAAATAATCCAGATTAACACAAGAGCCAGGATTCATACTTAAGTAGTATCTAAAGCCACATGGCACAGCTTATATATTAGGCAACCCAGCCCTGATTCACAGCCCAAGGGTTATGTAGCAACACAGCTCAGATAGTGAGAGTCTGGATTTCACACGTAAATGTAGTATGGGGGGGGACGCTAATGCATGTGCTAATGAGGCCCATAAGCAGGCCATTATGGTGCTCATTTAATACACTTGCATAATGCAAAAATCATAGATACTATATTACAACTAAATTACACAAGTTATCCTAAAGGGATGTGCAGAAGGTGCAAAGGTGTATGATTCTAGGTAGTAGCCTGTGTCTTTGTATTTCAGTGGGGTATAGTGTGCTCAGGGCAAGTAGAGCAGCTTTACTCTGCATAACTTGTCAAGCAAAGTAAGAAGTAGGCTATGTCTGAAGGTCCAGGGCTGAGAGATATTCAATGTACAGATTATTGAAGTCTGAGATAACACACTCCATAGCTTTACATATGAGGCTAGTGAGACTACTAGATCTATGTCCAGGCTTCAGAAATGTAACCACTGGAGAGGCTTAGATTAAGGAGTTTAAACAGGAGTTCAGAAAGGCCGTATTTGGCATTGATAATCAGGCAACCTGGTATGCTGTCAGAGTTCATGGATGAAGTATTCTTAGTTTTTGAAAAGGCTGAGAGAACGTGTACCATTGTAATTAAGGGATTGGCTAGGACTGTGAATCCTGTAGGATAGCTATGACTGTAGGTGGAGTAAATTTAGTACTAAATTTGTTAGCTAGGATATTAGCTATTTCCTTTGTGTCAGAGAGTATACTATTTTTGTGGACTAGCTCTGAACACTGTTGGGTCTTAGTACTTAACCTCCTGACGTAGTTAAAGAAAAAGTTGGTGTTACTTTTTATTTTAATGACTATTTTAATGTCATACCCAGCTCTGAGCTTCCTAATGGTTCCATTAAGCTCTACATTAATATGCTTAAGTTGCTCTCAAGATAGGTAGAAATGAGACCTTGTTTAAGCATTAAGCATTTTTTTCTCTTATTATATAATTTATTTACATGGGTATTCCACCACAGGGCTTTGTTTTTAAATTTTTAATTATATTTGTTGCAGATAGGGGCTGCCTTATCACTACAACTATTTAAGTGAGAGAAGTCAGAAGCAATAGGGTCATTCACAGGTGGATTACGGCAGAATTTATTTAAGGCATCAAGTAAGTGAAAAAGTTTTGTTTTTGAGGAGTCTCTAAACAGAGAATGATTTACAATGAAGTACCACCAGTTTTAAAGGAAAAGGTCACTAAATTATCGTCTGATTTAACAATACATGATGATACATATGGAGCTGTCTGAGAAGTGGCCACATTTGTGAGGACTAGATCCAGGATACTGGCCCCCCGGTAGAATGTTTAACTATCTGTGAAAGAGAGTTAGCATTTATAATGACAAAGAAGTGCTGTACATGCCAACCAATGGCTGCATAGGTCAGCCAGTTTATTGATGGATAGCTGAAGTCCCTCAGTAGAAAGGTCTTGGTTTTAATGGGAATTTCATCTAATGTATTAAGATAGCTATCATGCTCAGGATGAGACATAGAGGGTGTTCCATGGCTTGCTACAAAGTAGCAATTAGTCTGGTTTAGGGTGACTTGGACTTGGAGTTCACATGTGGCATCCCAAGAATCTGTCTTGAGGTGATGATATCCTCGACAAACATTGATGCTCCCCCACAATTGCCAGTAGGTTTGAAGGCATAATTGGCATTATTCCCAGGAATAGAGGGAGTGCTTTTATTGCTCTGAAACCAGGTTTCTGTAACTATATGCTTATGAATGTGCTCAAGTTGCAGGAAAGCCTCAAGTTCTGGCATTTTTTTCTTTTTTTCTTTTGCTAAGAGTCTAGATATTGAGTAGAAACACATAAATGTGTTCCAAATTAGAATTTACTAGGTTGGAATGTCTATTGATGGACTAAAAAGGCACTATTGTACAGCAAAGGCTTTAGACAGGATGTAAAGCCTTGATAAGAGAGGCGAAGGCCATCTCTGGCAAAGCATAAAGACTTGTCAACCACCTCATCCCAAGTTGACACATACTAAGATCCCCCCTAGAATGACACAAACTACATATCTAATTATTAAAGCCAATTATCTTGTTTTTGAATCTCTGCATTATTTGGGTGCTGGCAAAATACCACTTAAGACCAGTGTCCTTCCTGCCGCAGACACATGCATGACAAGCTCAAGCATATCCTCCTGCATGTTCCTCTGGGTAGAGTGTCTAAGGTTGTTCACCCCCATGTGGACCACTATCAGGTCATAATCATATTAATCAGGATGGTGGGATCTAAGAGCCCTTGTTACATCCTGGATCCTGGCTCCAGAAAGACAGTTAATTGTCACCCTATTCTTATCCATCATTGTGAACATGGTGCGTGTATGCCTTACAGTAGAGTCACCTATCACTAAGACATTATTATGGCTTGATGTAGTCTCAGCGGGCCATAAGGGCTTGGAGTCTGCAGCCTTGTGGGTCTTAGAGGTATGTGTCTTAGGTGTGGGTGTGAAGGGTGAAGGTGAGTATGTTGCTGTGTATTGAGGTTTTTTAGCCTTTAACCTGGGAGGCTCAGGCAGTGTACTCTTAACAGCCTCAGCACAAGTTCATTTAGTGGAAGTGCTCCTTGCTGTATGTGCATATGTGTTGTGTTTACTGAATATGTTCTGAAGTCTTACATCTGTCACATACCGAATCATTATGAGGTAACAATCAAGAGTTTTTGGTAACTGCCTCAAGTACCTAATGCCATTAGGCTGGCTACAAAAGGGGAAGATGCTGACTGAGTGTCCATATGTCCAGTACAGATGAAGGGGTATAATATAGATAATAAACAGGATAAATGACTGGGCTAGAAAAAGGTTATAAACTAATATATGACTTAAGGATAAGCTAAACAGCTGTGACTACTGGTCAATAAGGGAATCAGTAACACTGACAAATTCAACTAAATAGTGTCAGCCAATAGGCTAATGAGGTTTTTATATAACCAGTAAAAACAATGAACAATGAGCCACCTAACTCAATGAATCCAGATGCAGTAACTAATAATGATTAGACGATACAAATGAGTAGCTTCAAATGCAGTAAGAGTATAGCAGTAAATTGAGTAATAAATGTTTACCGCAAAGATAGCCTTGTACTCTATACTATGGTACTGAAGAGCACTACAGTAATCAGGACAAGTCAAACGTCAACAATAACAATTATCAAAAAGTGCAGTCAGTTACTGAGATAATAAGTACATTTGTTTTATTTATACCTAGTATGAGCAAAACAGAGGGATCGAGCTGGGAAAGATGTGCAGCAGGTAAGGGTGATAAAGGATAATGAGGGAAATGCACTCACAATGTCTTTATAGCACCTTTTTTGACCTATGCAAGTTACAACAACAAAAAAAAATGGGGTAAGAATGATCTACCACAATCTAAGGTGAAGTTAACAATGCTAATCCAAGAAGTTAAAAGAAAACAGTGGACAGTCTTAAAGCTGTTCTTTGCACTAAAAATATAGGGGCCCATTGCAGGCCATTATTTATTTTTCTGAAAGTGGCTGTTACTGGAAAAGTGGTCTAATGCACTTCTTCTTGAGTTATTGTTAGTCAAATGTCATAGCTGTTGAAGGATCAAGGATAGTTTCTGGTAAATAAGTAGGGTTTCTGCTGTAATGCCGAACTCTTGTCCTTATGAATGCACCAATAGCTTTGACATTAAGGTTAGGAGTGTGTAAGCAAGAGGATAGATTTACTGCATGAGCATGTGTTTTTGTATGTAATGTGTGTCTGAATTGTTTTGTGTAGTGTTAGTATTATTGAGACAAAACTAAGAGCCAAGGCTTTATGTGCTATAGATGGACCATTTCAGAGGGAAGCCATGGATATTGTTGAGTTTCTTAACACCCTAAGCATCACAATTATGTAGTATAGTTTGTTGGTGCTGAACTGTGCTACCAGGTACCCACAAGTAGTGGTTTTGTCCTACTGTTTAGCAAAACATGTGGAAATACTGTTAAAATGTTCGATAAGGTGGGTTTCCATGGGCTACAATAACAGATAGTGGAAACACATTTACGTAAGCCTGTTGACTTGTTATTGGAGCACTGTGGGTAAAGGAGTAAACATCTACCCCCCATCATCCCAAAAAAGTGATCTGTTGGAGATGTTTAATTCTGCTCTCAGGACCATTCTGAGAGCATTCACATGTAAGTTTAAGTGGGCTTGGGTCAAGTGTCTGCCTGTTTGCTTCTTTGCATAAAGTTTCCCCAAGAATCCACAGGGTTTTCAACATTTGAGCAACTTTATGGTCCCAAGACCAAATTTGTGATTAATGAGAGGATAAATGTGATTCCCAAGAATACTTAACATAAGTACCACAGCAGTCTGATATGACTGGAAAGTGAGAGCCAAAGGTTAAACAGGGACACAAAACTAGTGGTGCTTATTCCTTTGAAACAGGCAGCATGGAAGGGTCTATTCACTGCTGTAAGGAAACAAATGATGCCATTCATGTGGCAGATTTGCCAGAGAGACAGAAACCCACATTGTACCATGTTAATATAATGAATCTCTACGCTGATGAGCCCATACTAGTACTTAAGATATAGTGCACCTTGGATCCCATTCAATGATACTCAGACTGATGCTTCAGTAAATGAGGTAATCCAATCACAGCAACTACTTTCTATGAGGGATCAGGAAATCTAAAAAGAACTGTAAGAATGTGGGGGTAGGTTCACTGCTAAGCCAGAAATGCCAAGCTAGTATGGAAGAATGTAGACACATGAATCCAATGTTAGAAATAAGTGTTTACTTTCATAGGCTGATGACTGGATATCTATGCAACTTAAGCAACCCATGGGGGGAGGAAATGCAGAAAATGTTAAATGTGGGTGTGAACCAGTAATCCAACAGTCCTTGGGTCTCACCAGTGGTGTTGGTTCTAAAAACAAATGGGAGTAAATGGTTTTGTGTAAGCCGCAAAAAATGGAATAGTCATACAGCAGATGTGTGTGTCCTATGCTCAAGAGACATAATGCTTTAAAACATCTAAGTCTGGTTAAGTTTCTAATCAATATTGACCTAATGGTTACTGTCAGGTACCCTTGACCTCCACAGAAGGGAAATGTCAGTATTTGCTACCACAGTTTTATTGTTTGAATTCACCAGAATGTCCTTTGGAATGAAAAATGCTTAGTAACTTTTCAGAGGTTGCTAAATCACATCCAGCAACAGCTGTAATCTGTGATCTGGCTTTTATAGATAACATTGCAATTTCTGTCAAGAATATATACAACATGGCAGAGAGGTACTGAATAAATGGAAAAAGGGACAGAGTAACTATTATATCAAACAAATGTTAGGTAGGAATGTCTGAAGAAACTTAATTTGGTGTGTTGGTGAGTGGTGGCAACATTTACCCATAGTCTGGTAAAGCTGAGGCTATCTAAGCATAGCCTAGCCTAGCCCACCAACTAAAAAGAAGGTGAGGTTTCCTCAAGATGGTATGGTATTACAGAAATGTAGACAATCACTGTAGTCCTTTTACAAACTTTACCTGAAAAACATATACCAGATGAAATAATCTGAATTCTGACTTGCAAGCAGGCTTTCCAAAAATTCAAAGTGATCTTTATTAGCCCCACTGGGGTCTATATTAGAACATCAAAGTTTTAGAACTTCTAATGTTCTAATATTGACCCCTAATAAGCAAAATCTAAAAATAGCGAAGGTTCAGAAAACCAAATTCTTTCCTAGGGAAAGAATTTGGTTGTCCGTTCCTGTCGCTTCCCTATTTTCAGCACTGTGGTGGAAAGTTATGGGTTGGGTTCAGGTAAGTGTGCAATTGTGTGGACCTGAGGGTTAGGGTGGGGTTGGTGAGTTAGGTTTAGGGTACGGGTGAGGTGTGTGTGCGATAGTGACGGACCTTAGGGTTAGGGTTTGGGTTAAGGTAAGTGGGTAGATAGTGGTGTATGTACAGTTTAGCGTAGGGTTAAATGTAAGATTTTAGGTGTATGTGTGTGGATTGCTGTTTGTTTGGTGTGTTTGCATTGTGTGTATGTGTTTTGGAACAGCAAATATTTTCCCTAGGAAAAAATTTGCTGCTCTGAATTTTCGATGTTATTAGTTTTCGGTTACTAGGGGTCGATATTAGAACATTCGAAGTTCTGAAACTTCAATGTTCTAATATAGACCCCCTCCACTGTAATAGGCAGTCCTGACTATAGTCAAAGCTTTATAGTGCAGGTAAAAGCCTAAACCAATGAACTAAGGGTTGTACTAAGTCAGGACATAGGAAATCTCCAAACACTAGACCTGTCTCAGTTTGGATTCATCAAGGGCAGATCATGCTTACTCAACTTAGTGGATTTTTTTTAAAAGGTCACCAAAGCAATGGATGAAGACAGAATGATACATACCTCAACCTGGTTAAAGCTTTTGACACAATTCCACAGTCAGATATAGTAGAAAAGAGAAATAAAGTAGGAATAAACCCCTATGTCATTCGCTGGATTGCTAGCTGACTCACAGACAGGATGCAGATAGTCAAACAGGGGAAGATAACTCCACAAAGAGACCATTCCCCAGTGAAGTCCCCAGGGTTCTGTGCTGGGACCTCTCCTATTTGGCTTTTCTTTTTCTGAAGTAAAAGCCAATACCAAAGGTCTCTGGCTGACTAAGTTTGCAGATAGCTACAAACTAGTACCAGCCATTGAATGTCCATATAACTTAGCTATCCTGCAGGAAGGTTTGTCTCAGATAAATAACTGGAATCAAAAAGATGCAAAAAATGCATTGTTGCATCCTTTGGGAAGACATCTACTCCAGGGAACTACCACATTGACAATATACTCCTAGTAGTTGTTGTTTGGGATGTGAGAACTTATATGGACAGTTACCTAACTTTTGACCAACACGTATCTATTGTTGTAAGAAAGCCTTTCTATATTCCACAGCTTATAAAGAAAGGGATTGTGTTTAGATCTAGGAATGTCATTACCCTCCTTTACTCAGCTCTCATTAGTCCATTCATTGAATATAATGCCCCTTCAGCATATATATGTCCAGACACATGCAACAACAGGAATATCCAACCAAATGGACATAAAGCCTAAATAACATGTCCTACATGGACTGACTCAAACAAGTGTCACTATACTCGGTATCCTACAGACTGCTAAGAGATGACCTGTGTCTGGCATACAAAGCATCCTCCAACTCTTTACTGATGGATTTACTGCATATCAGCAAGTAAAATGGCATCAGTAAAACACAGACTAGAGATCTAAACCTCTTCTTCAACATCAATAGAATGATTTAGAGGGACAGGAATATTTCACAGAGGATGCCATTGCTGTGGAATAGACTCTCCATCCACATAAAACAAAGTTCATCCCTGTCCATTTTCAAGTCCACCTTAGATCTATGGATGGGAAACAGAAAATTTACCCAAAGACTGCCACCTGTAGTACTAATGTACAGATGCCACTCAAAAATGCTTTATCCATATATGGATCCTCTCAAATTGAGTCTACTTTGAAATATCTAAAACCCATAACATCTAATTTCATAGCATTGACACCAGAACATCTAAAACCCAAAACATCTAAAACCCATAACATTGGATTTCATAACATCTAACACTACAAATCACAAGAAAATAACATCCCTCCACATATAACGACACCAAACCTCCAAACACACTTTTTACTACGTTTCTGCAGGGGGGCAAGCCCCCCTACACAGCCCTGTAAATTAAATATACCAACTCCAAGATCACACTACAGTGGGAAAAATTTATTTCTTAACTCCATTGTATCAAGCCCCCCTGCAGAAAAGTAGTAAAAAGTGTGTTTGGTAGTTTGGTGTCATTATATGTTGTTATATGTGGAGGGGATGTTATTTTCATGTGATTTGTACTGCTAGATGTTATGAAATTCAATGTTATGGGTTTTAGATGTTCTGGTCTTGGTGTTATGAAATTAGATGTTATGGGTTTTAGATGTTTTGAAGGGGACCCCCTCAAATTATTTATGGTATGATCTCAGTTATTCTCATTATGGGTAATGTGTAATTATCAACCACTGGATGGATAAGGCCAACCTATATCCAAAAAGGATAGGTTATTTTGGGTACAAAAAGGGAAATTGGCTAGGCTTAAAATGGCTTTCTAGTTTACAAAAAGTCAGTTGATAGAGTGAGCTCTGTCTATTATAACACCTTAACTGAGCAGTTGCCACAGGAGTGGCTATTAAAACTCATTCAATCCTATAGCACCTTTTTGTATACTTCCAGTTAACACTCACAGTTCGTATTGGGTCTGACTTTTTAATTAATTGACTTACCAGCTTATAATAGGCAGAAATAGAAAAGCCAAGGATTTATTAATACAGTGACACTAAGACTATTAATCTAGGATGTCCAGCAGTAGAAAAACCTTGATTATCTTATGGTTTTTAAGTTGATTTTTCAGAAAATGTTCTGGAATGCAAGGATTTGTCCAGGCTATAAGAGGTGCAACAATCTACACCACAAAGGTGTTAATGAGTTAAAACCAACCATTGTTTTCATGACAAAACGGATCCACTAGCTGTTTAATTTTCCATCTGTTGCTACATCTTGTTTCTTGTTGTACAAAGTCTGCCTGACTTTACATTTGTTTAACAAACATCACTATTTTCACAAAGACTTTGGTGTGTCTGTTGCCTTCCACTAGTGGTAGCTGCATTGGGCAGCTAAAATGTTTTGTGATAATTGAAGTTCTCATTCCATCTGTCATGGCCAGATAAGTTAGTGTTAATTCCTCATGGCAATCAGAGTGATTTTTCCATTAAAGTCTTGGCATCTAGTCCAAGGGATCACAGAATTAATGGATGACTATAGTGGAGTAAATTTGACAAGCAACTGAATAGTGGCACCCGAGAACATCATCCAGGCCCAATGTCTGCACCTCCTTGTGAGACTCACAGACTTGATGATATCATTGAATCATACCTAGTAACTTCTGAAAGAACTGCCAGCCAGCCAGGAGTGCTGGGTTCGACCCAGCTGGGCTTAAATTTTAATAGCACATCTCATGAGGGAACCCCTCTTGCCTATATGGACATTCAAGGTATAGACTGTGCTGACCTTAATGAAGTAAGAAAGCGTTACTTTGCAAGAGCAAGGGTCACTTTTAAGTCATTTTGGAGATCCAAGTCCATAGTTTTCATGAACTGACTTTTTTTCTGTGAAACATATACAATAAAACTACCATTTTGTTATTGTTTTTTCATTATCTTTCTCTCTGTTATATCCTGTATCTTTCTACAATCTGCCTGCCAATGCAAAATGTGATTCTTCTTCAGAAGGGTATTATATTGTTTTAAAGTATGTAAATTGATGACTGAATTAATTCAATTAATTTGTAAAAATAGCACATTCAAAAATTAAGCAGCCAGAGCAACAAGTTTAACAAGAACTATTCCTTTGAGTGGTCATTAACAAACAAAAATTATTTAGAAAGCAGAGTCCAGCAGAAATGATGATTGTGTAGTTTTTAATAAAGTTTGAGAGAAGAAAACATCATGCACCTAATGATAAATATAATTAAATTAATTAAATCATTAATAGAGCTTTGAACTCCCAGCTTTACATTTTAAATTTATGCATGCAAGGGTTGTCCCTAATCCAACACAAAATGCATAGTGGTGTTATTTACAAATGTGCTTTGCTGTCTCTGCATTAAATTAGAGAATAGATAGACAGTTAGGCAAAGTGACACATAGAAACACAGAGAGGGAGAGAGATGAGACATAAAGAAACACTATGCTTGGAATTCAGAAATGTTACTGCCAGTGGTAAGCCCTCTTCACTACTGGCAGTAGCTGTTTCTGATTCAGAGACAGCCCTGCCTCAGTACTTTACCCCAGTGGGGTGCAGCACCAAGACAGGCTGTCTCTCTGGCGTGCAACAAATGTAAATGAGCATTCCTGTTGAGAGGCATATGATAATGAGTCATGTGCTCTCCCCTGGAAATGCTTACAATAAATGATTTACAAAGCCAAATGATTCACAGAAATGCCCAGATGAGAGAACTACTACCACCAGATGCATTAATTATCACAGCCAAAATCTCATGGTCACCTATTACTTTCAATAGGAGAGATCACACTAAAAGTAATTGCCAGGACGTTTAGTAGACAGGTAATGGTTAGGGTCCAAGTATGTATGTGTGTGTAGCTGCACGTGTGAACATATGAAGAGGTATGAGTGGTCTCAGGTGTGTGTGTGTGTGTGTGTGTGTGTGTGTGTGTGTGTGTGTGTGTGTGTGTGTGTGTGTGCATGTGTCTATCTACTTGCGTGATCACAGTATGGGAGTTAGTTAGGGGATAGATAGGGTTGGTGTATTTGTATGTGGGTGAATGGGTGAGCGTATGACAGAGTGAGATCAGTGTGGAAAATATGTGCAAGATGTATGGTGGCTGTCTGTGTGTGGGCGGGGGGATTCAATACCTCTCAACACTGTCTAGAAAAATGAGCACTGTATGTGATATGGAGACGTGAATATTAGTAGCCAGATACACTTATTATATATGATTAGAATGCACTAAAAAAGTTACTGGAACAACAGCTTTTGCAAGAAGTTGCAAATGCAGAATAAACACTATGAAACACTAGTTCTGGCATTAATGACTGTATTTGTCCATGACTGGGGCACAGTGAATGCAAAAGGCAAAATCATGGATATTCTGGTTAATCCAGAGCAGTTGAGAGATATGAGGGTATGTGTGCGTGTGTGTGTGTGTGTGTGTGTGTGTGTGTGTGTGTGTGTGTGTGTGTGTGTGTGTGTGTGTGTGTGTGTGTGTGTGTGTGTGTGTGTGTGTGTGTGTGCATGTGTCTTTCTGCTTGTGTGATCACAGAATGGGAGTTAGTTAGGGGATAGATAGAGTTGGCATATTTGTATGTGAGTGAATGGGTGGGTGTATGACAGAGTGAGATCAGTGTGGAAAATATGTGCAACATGTATGGTGGCTGTCTGTGTGTGGGCAGGGAGATTCAATACCTCTCAACACTGTCTAGAAAAATGAGCACTGTATGTGATATGGAGAAGTGAATATTAGTAGCCAGGTACACTTATTATATATGACTAAAATGCACTACAAATGTTACTGGAACAACATATTTTGCAAGAAGTTGCAAATGCAGAATAAACACTATGAAACTCTAGTTCTGGCATTAATGACTGTATTTGTCTATGACTGGCACACAGTGAATGCAAGAGGCAAAATCATGGATATTCTGGTCAATCCAGAGCAGTTGAGAGATATGAGGGTATGTGCGCACGTGTGTGTGTGGGGGGTGTATGTATATATGTGTGTGTGAGTTTTTAGGGGAATGAACAGGGGATTGCCTGTGCCATCATGGCACATTGGTTGCCATCAGTGATTACCACAGCAAACTGCATGTTGACATTGGTTATACTCACAGAGTGATTCAGAGACATGCAAACTAACAGATAATAAATACATTTTTTCCTCATTATGGCTAATATGTCTCTGAATTTCTGGGATCAAGTTAAAGGGCCCTTTTTGCTGCAACCTGACTGCTTGCTGCTTGCTGCTTGCCCATTTCTGAATCATGGTCTATATATAGCTCCCAGCTATACTTTCAAAGCCAAGGTATTGTTAATAACATTCATTTTGCTTTTTAAAATAAGTGTTGTTCTGTATCACATTATTAAATTAAAAAACTGTCATTCTTACTGAACTTCATATATTTGGAAGTGATTAAATTACAATTTTTATCATAAAACAAAAACGTTTCTTTAACACAATGGTCAAAATTCATGAATGCCAGTTCATTGCATTAAAGTTGCGTATGTGGCAAACACCTACAAGGTTGAGCAGTCTGCAATTCTTAAAACAGCAGTATACCTCTCTACCAACTGAAAAGGAAAATTTAACAGCCAAATATGCTAATAGTATATAAACAGCTGAGGTTCATGCTAATGGATCCTTAAATCATGGTGGAGTGATTCAGAAAACGTTAAAACTAGCGCAAACATGTTCCACTCATTTTAGCTCTGAATTTCAACACATACTGGAATACAGCCAAAGGAGAACTTTAAATAATTTCAGGGGATGCTACAGTCATTATAATCTTATATCTGCAACAGTCTAGGATATTTTCAGGAGCAGGAGCAGCAGCAAAAGTGTGTGATTAACCTGTCATGAAGGAATATTATAATACATAAATTTCAGTAATCAGCAAGTCAAAATCGATAATACCTATGTAGGAATATCAGAATAATAGCTGATATATCCATAACATAGCTGGTAATAACTGACATATCCATAACAAACCTGGTGAAAAGGGCAGTACAGGAAGGTATACTTATGGAACAACATAATTATGAATATGCAGTTAGTGACCAGCATCAGAGAAGCAAAACAGTGCAAACAGCGATGCAAGCACTTCAATATCCCATATACAAACCTCCCCCAAAACAATGCATAAATCACAGAAGGAAAAAGCACCACAATCCAAGGCACTCAGGACAGTAGATTCAACATCTTTAATGTCCAGTAAAAATGATAAAAAACAATAGTGTCACAACAGTACAGTTGTGTGCTTTCACCCAGTATAATACCAGGCTTCTTCAGAACAAAGAAGCAACCCCAAACAATCCATTTAAATAATTTAACCCACCCAATTACTTCAAAGAGTCAATTAACTATGCATTCGTAAATTAATTCCAGTAAATTAACACTATAAAACCTTACCAAATACATAGACTACAATAAATTGCAAGACTTGTATCAACTCATAAAATCAATAAATAGCTCATGTTAAAATTGTGCCTGGTCCCCTAAATATTCATACTACTATAATATGAAATATTGAATCCTAAAATACAATTCTTAAAATTAATGTAACAAGCCCTTATGTGCAATAATCCATCCTACTTATTTAAAATTAACTAAATAAACAAGTAGATAAATGTTGCAAAATCCTCGACATGCAAAGCAATAACTACAGTGCTCATAGCAGCAGTGTATATAACAATTATGTATAATATTACAATTTAGCAGCCCTAAGTTTTAAAACACTATTAATACTGATATGGTCATTGAGTCCAGGGGATCTACCTGCGTCCAACTTCAACTGCCAAAACAATTCCCTGTATTCCACCCTGGACTCCCAACTCCCCCCTCGGGGGTCAACTAACACTTGTTCCAAGACAAAAAATTTGATTTTCATGTCCTTACAAGTAAAGGAATGTCTAAAGAAGGCGTTTGAGTCCTTCCCTTTTGAAACCTCATATAAATGCTCATAGACCCTTCTCTCAAGTGGTCTCTCCGTTTTACCGATATGAAAACTCTGACAGATTTCACAAATCCTGATATAAACCACCCCTTTCGTGCCACAATTGTAATATTTGGACGCCTTCAACCTCAACCCCCTGGATGGAATATATAACTCACTTTTGTTCAAAATGTATCCATATTGCTGACAGACTCCACATTTATGGGTCACATGTCTTAAATCACCCTAATCTGCTTAGAAACCTGCTTCTTTTCAAAGAGTTCTTTAAGGTTCATGTCACTCCTTCTAACAAAGGTAGGGTGGTTCGGGAGGTATGCACTGATGTCATCGTTAACCCTTAAAATATGCCGGTATTTTTTAATAGTGTCCTCCACCTGAGTGGATGTCATGGAAAAGGTATGAATAAAGGCCCCCTCTGTGCTTAGAATCCCCATCATTTGATGTCTCACCCTCAACCATGCCAATACCTAACAAGGAAAAAAACTTCCTTTCCCTCTTCATAATTACCTCATTGGCCAAATTGTCCACCATTTATTTAGGATAACCTCTTTCAGGAATAGTGAGGTCAGTGTCCTAACCTCCTCTAAGAATTCTGAGGTCACACTGGTCATTCTTGAGGCCCTAATCATCTGACCCTTCACTATCGTTTTCTTTTGGTAGTAAGGGTGTCTGCTCTCAAAAAATGCAAATAAGAATTTGAGAACAAAGCCTTCCTGTATAGTTTAGACTGAAAACAATGGTGAATCACATCATTGTATAATGTAATGTCTAAATAATTGATAGAAGAATCACTAACTGTATGTGTAAAGGCCAAGAATTCGGTAGTTGGGTTAAGGTATATCACAAATTTATCAAACTTCTCTCTAGGTCCATCCCATAGCAAACAAATATCATCCAAGGAGTGGGTATAGAATGTAATATATCCCTGCCAATCTGTGTTAAGAACAAATGTTTGCTCCCAGTAATACAATACACAGTCTGCATATAAGGGGGCACAGGCTGCCCCCATCGCAACTCCTTTCCTTTGTTGGTAAAACTCGCCAATAAAATAAATAAAATTATTTCTGAGAATGGTGTCCATAAATTCCATAATCAAATTTAAGGTTTTTCTATATAGGCCTGATTCTATTGACAAAATTTCCCCAAACCATTCCAGGCCCACTTCATGTGGGATGCTTGGAAATAACTTGACTACATCAATCGTAACCAACAAGGTCTCTGGGACATATTTATCATTAGAAATTCTTCTCAAAAAATCTTGCGAGTCCTTTGTTATATGGACCACAGAGTTAATAAACTTCTTTAACTGCAAATCTATAAAAATAGCTAAAGGTTCAGTAATACTACCAGCTCCTGCTACAATGGGTCTGAATTTCATGTTGTTAATCCTTTTATGGGTTTTGGGGATACCAAATATACAGGGAATCTTAGGTTTCTCAACATGTAAATAATTGTATAACTTCTCATTGATACTACCCTGCAGTAAATGGTCCAGTACATAAAAATTTATTTTAGAGTGAGCAATGTTAATCTCATTACGAGAAACTATCGTATAATGTTCTGAGTCTTGCAGAATGTTAAACATGTGTGTATCATAATCTTTGTTATACATCAACACCACTCCTCCACCCTTGTCTGGCTTCATCACTCTACATTTTTCTTCTATTAGTTGTTTAAATAAGGATGTCTCTTCATCTGTAAGGTTCATACTCGGCCTGCCTTTAGTGTCTAATGGTCTAAGTTCTCTTTCTACCAGTTCCTCAAAAATTTTTAATGTCTGGTTAACTGGTGGATTAAACAGGTTTTTCCTATTCAACTCAACTCTATTCAATTCCTGTCCCTTGAAGAAAATCTGTAAATTAAGTTGTCTAATAAACATCTTAAGATCAATTAATGTGTTCAAAGACCCGGGTCTGTAGGGTACAAAATGAAACCCCTTAGTAAACAATTTAAAGTATACATCATTAATAACCATATCTGTAAAATTAAATACAGTAAAATTATCTTTTTTACATATTCTTTGGTCATTGTCTGAATTCAAATGTAACATGTTCACAGTGTGCTCATTCTCAACATGGGGTGACAGTGGTACCATTAAGTCGGTCAATAATTCCGACTCTTCCCTGGATACCTGCCCCCCAACCCCCCCCTGTAGTGTTGGGGGTTTTGATATGAATTGTTCCTCTGCTTTTCTGCCAATCTTTCGCTTCTTCTCATGGACAGTTCCCCTAAAGGGTAACCTGCATGCTCATTAGTGTTATTGTTATCAACATCCATATCTACCCATCCCAAAAACACATGGTCAACATTAGAAGTAGAGGGGCCAGTTTTAAAAAGGGAGTAAGCTCTCCCCTCCCTATACTCCAAGAGATCTCATTGTAACTTCCTAATTTTCCTGTTAATAATTTTATCACAATAGTTATCCACTTCTTTAAACAGACCACCATATTTTACTTTGTCAAAATTAAGTATACTCTCATTAGTAACTTTGTTATGTAAGGAATTCATTTCATTTAACAAAACCTCTCTCTGGTTCTCATAATCTCGAACCATTAGTTTGAGCAGTTCAACCCCAGTCTTATTAAATAATTCTGTTAGCTGCTGATAGAGCCAACTGTTTTGCTTTACATTGTTCGGATACTTAAAAACTCTAAGTCCCTTAGGGACCCAATTAACAGCAATATATTCACTTAAATAATCTATTTCTAGTTGATTCATCTTGAAATCATATAACTTTACTTTAAACAGTTTAAAGTTCTCTTCAAAAGTCTCAATACTGTTATTAAAAAACTTTTCATTAAAACTGAATGTCCGGTTTGTCCATGAGTCAAAATTAAAATCATTCTCAGTACCATTGCCTCCATTGCAGTCAAAAGGGGATGATGACATATTTTTTGGCATTGAGCTTAAATCCATAATTCTGACACCAGTCGTTGGTCTCAGTAAGGCCTTTCTGTAGGATGTCAATATCAGTATGGGAGTTAATAATAGCTCCCAACTTGAAATCATCTGTAAACTTTGTCAGCCAGAGTCCCTTCATGTTGGCCTGGACTTCAGAGAAGTAGATACCAAACAGGAGAGGTCCTAGGACCGAACCCTATGGGACTCCACTCATGACTGGTCAGCAGTCTGACTTGGAGTCAGCTACTTTCACACTGTGAGTTCCACCTGTGAGCCAGTTTGCAACCCACCTAGTGATATAGGGGTTGATGCCAAGCTCAGTGAGTTTTTCTATGATTTCTGAGTGGGGAATGGTATCAGAAGCCTTGGCCAGATCAAGGTAGGCTGTATGAACCACTTTGCTTTCATCCACAGCTCTGGTGACTGACTCAAAGAAGTTGACCAAGTTGGGCAGGCATGATCTACCCTTCACAAACCCAAACTGTGTGGGATCCAGAGTTTGGAGATTCCCTGTATCCTTGTTTATTAGGTCCATGATGAAGCATTCCATAGCTTTGCATAACAGACTCATCAAGCTAATGGGATGATAGTTCCCAGGGTCTGTAGTCGCTTTTCCTTTGTGGAGAGGGATGACTGTAGCAGTGCACCATTTGGTAGGGACAAAGCCTGAGGTGAGGCTGTGACTGAACAGGGCACACAGGTGAGGTGCCAGTTCCTCTGTAGTTCATGTAAAAAAAAGCCAGGAATATTGTCTGGTCCCATAGAAGCTATATTCTTGGCCTTGGACAGTGCTGTTTTAACCTGTGCAGCAGTAATACTGGGTGCCTGGCAGTCTACTGGTATTGAGACTGGTCCCTTGGGGAGGGGAGGAGTAAAGTTGGCACTGAATCTGTATGTATGTATTGGCTCGGTATAGGAGGTACCATTGTGCAGTAGCTCAGAGCAAATCTGGGGATTGCTGTGGAGATTCTTTGCATAACTATAGAAGGCCTTGTGGTTTTCTTTACTATCTGCTGCAATTCTGTTTTCATAGCTAGCTTTAGAGGATTTGATGAGGGATCTCAACTTTTTGTTGAGGCTGATAAGGGAGTTTTTCTAGTCTTGAGACATTAACTTATTCTGCATCAGTTTTCTCCTTCTGTTGAGGAGTTTGTTTATGACAGGGGACCACCAGATTGGCTTCCTTTTTTTGAGGAGAGCATCTTGGTTCTGTTGGGTATAGCAAGATCCATGCATTTGTGCATGTGTTTGTGCAGTGCATTGGTGTATGATTCAGCAGTCATACAAAGGATATCCATTTGCATGGGTGCCGTGAAATTAGCCACCTCTGTTTTTAGGAGTCCAAAGTTAGCTTTGGAGACATTTTTCATGGTGGTTACCTTTGAGGGGGGGGGGATGTAGATTTCCAAGGTGATTAATTTGTAGTCGGATCTAATCAGGAAGGAGTTGATTATTGGTGTAGAGCAACGGTCACCCATGTTAGTAATAGCCAGGTCAAGGATGTTCCTACCTCTAGTGGGGATCAGAACGAGCTGGTCCAGGGCATTGGAATTAATGAATTCCAGGAAACGTTGGGCAAGTGTATTGGTATATGAGTAGTTTTTCAAGTTAATGGAGGGCTAGTTGAAGTCACCCAGTATGAGAGTGTTAAGTTGGACCCTAATATTCTCCAGGGTGCTTAGGAATGTGAAATGTGAGTCTTGGGACATGGTTGGGGACCTATAGCAGGCTACAATCTGAATTGCTGTCTTACCCAATTTTAGCTGCACCTGAAGTATCTCAGATGAGTTACGTTGGGCTACTAGTCTGGAGGTGTGCACATCCTTTATGAATATGGAAACACCACTGCCTTTGGAGCTTTGGTCCAAGCTCTTGGGCTGAAAGGTGTGGAATGAGTTATAGACTGGTAGTGAAGGCGTGCTTTTTGCTGCCTTGAACCAGGTCTCTGTTACGGCACAAATGTCAATGTTCTCTATTATAAGGAGTGCTTTGAGTGAGTGTATTTTGAGATTTAGACTTCTAGCATTGAGCAGCATGACCCTCAGATTGCATTTGTTTGTAGTTGTTATGGTGGTAGTTTGGTCTTTGGAACACTGCCTAAAAAAGGCACTATAGGGTTGGCAAGAGCCTTGGCCAGTATCAGGAAGCCCAGGGGTGACAGATTCAGGCCATCTCTGGCAAAGCATCAAGGTCTGTCAATCATGTCATCCCAGGCAGACAGATACTGGATCCCCTTAGAATGACACCAGCAACTTAGCCACTTGTTAAAATCAGTCATTTTCTTCTTGTACTGTGGTATCATATTGGGTGATGGTAGGATGCTGTTCAGAGCTAGGGTCATACCCGCCTGGGCTACATAATCTGACAGCTCCTCCATATCTCTTTTCATGTAGTCCAGGGATGTCATATTTTTACCTGTTGTTGAGAGACCTGAGTGCATGTGTTATGTGGCAGATTGTGGCAACTGACAGGCAGCTTGACTGTTATTTTCTCCTTATTCAACCTAGTGAGTGGGACATCAGCATGCCTCTCTATTGAGTCACCTATGACTAGTGTGTTGGGCATGATGTTTTGCCTTAGGGACTTTGGTTGAGTGGCACGCTGTTTAGGAGAGTTATGTGTCTCATGATTAGTGTTGTGTTGTGGTGGTTGAGTGCATTTCTGCCTTGAAGGTCTCTGCTCTTTGGGTAGATTTTTATTGAGAGACTCTGCGAAGGTGGGTGTGTGGTTGTGTTTTTATGTGAAGGCAATGCCGGTGTGTGTTCTGGAGGGCTATGTGTTCCATGTGGTGTGGTGCAAGTGTAGACCTTCTCCTCTTGACCAGCTATTCTGGTCTTGGCTGGAGAGTGCGTGGCTTCCAATTTGGATATATAAGTGCATCTCTCACACGTCTGAGTGTTGGGAGGTTAAGAAGAGAGGGTTGTCAGTGTACATGAGGCAGTTGCTACATTGCCTCAGGATGCCCAAGTTCACCAGGTTAATAGGAGAATGCACAGGGAACTGACCTTTAGACATGCCTGGAGGGGTGAGCATTAATAATAAGTACTGGAGCTGTTTCCTTGTAGAACATTTAGTGCTGGTAGCACTTTTGTGTGCTACAATAATTGCTATAAGAAGTCTGGTAAAGTACTAGACTAATAAGCTGGGAAAAGTGCAGGAGGGGAGAAAACTAGTAGATCTAAGTCAAAAATTGAAGAGCGCAGAAGCTTACAAACAGTCCTGGATACAGCAAATCTGTATCTGGACTAGACTAGTTACAGGGAAAGTCGCAAACAAGCACACATGCAGGCTTTTAAACCAGAAAGTTGAAAGAGATGGAAAAACTGCCCAAATGGCCAATAAACTACAATTTCTGAGCCAGAAGCCACTCCTCTCATGGTAGATAGGCTGCCTAGTGCTTACCACTCCTGCTGATAAGCTAGAAGGCTTCCCTCCAACACAGAAAGACTTGGTGAGCTCAAAAGCTTACATATAGTCCTGGATAGAGCACATCTGTATCTGGACTAGTCTAGTTGCAGGAAAGGTGGGAAACAAGCTTATATATATATATATATATATATATATATATATATATATATATATATATATATATTTTTTGTTAGTAAAGTAGAAAGGGAGTACGGAGGAGCAGAAGGCAATTCAAGGTTAAGAAACTAAGTGGGTTGTTCTTCTCAAATGTTATCTCTGTATTAGGTACAATTAACTTATGACATTAGACTGGGAGGAGTGTTCCAGATCAAATTTGCAGTAGGGGCGGGCAACTGCAAAGCCACCAAGTATAAGAACAGGATACCAATAGGGAGAGACGGTGGGAAACTCAGTTATACGATACACTCCTTGGCAGGAAATCGGAACAAATAAACACAAACAGATGTTTAACAAATGGAGAAAAATTTCAGTTAATACCTCACACACAGTGAAACTAGCTAGAAAAGATTTACAAACAGTGTAACAGTAAAGACCATATTTATCAGGCCCTGTGAGGCAGACAATTTAGTACAAGTGTGCAGATTAGTTTACAGCTATAAAATACAGTACAAACTATGCAGCAGACAATAAAAGTGCTATAAATAACTAGTAAAATTAAGCAATAAACAGGATATTTATATATATATAACAGAGCAGAGTTTTGCTCATTGCCCTTCCTCCAATTAGCTCTGTGTGAAATGGCCGAAACACTCACAAGGTAACTTCTTAAGTAACAGAAAGTTGAAACCTGAAACAACTTAAAAAAAAAAGCTTTAAAGAACCAATGATGTGCTTACTCCAAGCTGTAGTCCAGGTAACCCCAATCAACCAATGACCATAAACACTTAACTCTCACTGAAAATGCAAAATGGCTTTTGCTAAACTGAGATGGCCTGGAACATTTCCTCAGCCACACAGCCTCTGCAAACAATCAGTTATATGATACACTCCTTGACAGGAAATCAGAACAAACAAACACAAACAGATGTTTAATAAATGGAGAAAATTTCCAGTTAATACCTCACACACAGTGAAACTAGCTAGAAAAGATTTACAAACAGTGTGACAGTAAAAACCTTATTTATAGGCCCTGTGAGGCAGACAATTTTAATACAAGCATGCAGATTAGTTTATAGCTATACAATACAGTAAAAAGTATGCAGCAGACAATAAAAGTGCTATAAATAACTAGTAAAAATAAGCAATAAACAGGATAATTATATATATCACAGAGCAGAGTTTTGCTCAGTGCCCTTCCTCTGATTAGCTCTCTGTAAAATGGCAGAAACACTCACAAGGTAACTTCTTAAGTAACAGAAAGTTGAAACCTGAAACAACTTTAAAAAAAGCTTGAAAGAACCAATGAGGTGCTTACTCTAAGCCATAGTCCAGGTAACCCCAATCAGCCAAGGACCATAAACACGTCACTCTCACTGAAAATGTAAAATGGATTTTGCTAGACTGAGATGGCCTGGAACATGTGCTCAGACACACAGCCTCTGCAAACAATCAGTTAAAAGATGAATCTTGCAACACAATTGTGCATAATGTCTATTAAATAATATAAATGTGATCTGTGTCACCAGCAGTACTCATATCACAGATTACAGTGAAACACTGATATGAACATGATACGTGTGCAAAAGTATAAGGCAAATTAAGAAGATAATGAACTAGAGAAGTATGAAGAGTGCAGCACCACATCTTTATAATATCTATGACCATAGCTTCCATGAAATATATTTTCATTATCCTAAGTGGACATTGTACTGAAATGGGTTTATGTCAGATTCTTGAGTTTTTGGAAACTCAAACTTCATATGATCAGGACATATGTGCAATTTTCAAAGAATTTGAACTAAGAAAAAAAACAAAAATCTACATTTTTGCAGGGGGCAAGTTCCCCTGCACCACCCCACTCTAAGATCACAATACAGTTGGGAAAAGGGTAAATTCCCCGATTTCCTCTGTACCACAATCTCCATACAAATGTTTGGAGTTTCTGGAAAGTCAACATATGGTCTCAATCATATGAAGTTCTAGTTTCAAAAACTCGATAATCTGGCATACGCTCACTGTATATGATGTGTAGAGCATAATCTCCTGTAAACTCTGCATGCTCTCTTCCTCAGTATGTGGTATAACATAAATGTATCATTTAAACAATGTCACACACAAGTCAACCATTCTAAAACTATCTGTTATTCTTTGCATGACTGTTGGCACTGAGCACTGATGGTATGCAGGAATGACTGTAGAGAAGTGGCAGTTCTCTACCTATGGCAAAAACTCAGAGAATAATCATGCATGCCCTAAAACTTTGGCATTAACCAAGCAAATAATCTTGGTTTTGACACACAGCAGTTAGCATTGAAGATATTACAAAAATAAATGTAATGGAATCTCGTCTGACATATTTGCTTCAAAATATTTCTGCAATAAAGGAACACCTCAAAGTGCAACAGTTACATAATTGTCAAGCATAGGTCTATATCTAGTCATGTTTAAAATTGTACATCCCAGTTAACATCTTTAGAATTTTAGTTCTCCTGGATTCAAAGATGGCCGCCATTCTATAAGCATGGCAGTTCTTCAGCTCTCCAAATACCAGAGAAAAAAATCAACCCTGTGGAGATATATTCGGAGTTAATATGCTAATTGGCAGCAATTACTAAACTACTAGAAGTCATTTTTGTTTCTGAGAAAGAAAAATCGGGAAAAAATACTTGGTGATAGCAGGATTGGAACTGATTGTCAGTTTGACTCTGAACAGAGCACCAAACAAAGGATTGAGCTATCTCTCATCTGAAACTCTTCCTCTGGAAATAAATCTATTTGCAGCATTTCACAATGTCAAAAGAAGACAAAAATATGGAAACTACAACTACCAAAACTAAACTGTCAGCATTGCAATCGCCGGAGAAAGAATCTATAATCAAGAGACAGAAAACAATTAAACAACAGGAGACTGCAAAAGCAGGGGTAACAAGTAAACCTGATCAACCGGTCACCATGGAAGAAATTAAATCAGCGTTGTTACCTATACAGGAAGCCTTAAAAGACTTAACATCTCAAATGCTTATATTTAGTGACACGTGTAATCGGATGCTGGAAAGAATGGAGAAAGCGGAAACCAGAATAGCTGAAAATGAAGACAAAATAATAATGCTCACTAAAAGAATGGATTCTCATGGGGCAGACATTCAAATGATGCAAAACAAAATTCTGGATTTGGAAGCAAGATCAAGACGCAACAATATAATTATCAGAGGGATCCCAGAATCAATTCAATATAATGATCTGAACACTTCCATTGCACAAATATTTGAAATACTGCTCAAGGACTCTGATGGTGTTAAACAGATTGTCATAGAAAGGGCGCATAGAGCATTCAGAGATTCACAAGCTTCAAATACACCTAGACCTGTTTATGTCAAAATATTGACTATCAAGATGTGAGCAAAACACTGTTAACCATAAAAAAAACTGGTGGATCTATAATGTGGCAAAATAATAAAATTTCCATAGCACATGACTTACCAACACAAATAAGATAATCTAGGCAAATGCTGGCTCCATACTGTAAGTTTCTGATTGATAAAAGTATTAGATTTCAAATGAAATATCCCAATATTTTAATCTTTACAGTGGATGGCATTAAATACTCAGTAAGCATGAAAAAAGAAGCAAGACCTACCTTTCTGAAGCTGTTCAAGGCTCTGCCACCTTCGGAAGTGTGAACAGTTCATCCAGGCTTTCTTCAGCATCAGCTAGAATGGGACTCTTCATCTACGACGATCCGAGGCTTTAAAATCCTTTGTGTGTTCTTTTTTTTCACCAGGCCTTGAGAAACACGTTTTTATCTTCTTATCTCATTGTTCCAGCTTGAGCACGAAGTTTTCACAAAGTTTTATGGCTTCAGCGAGCGCTACCAAGCCACGAGGCAACAGGAAGTCCTTCGGAGGAAGCAGGGGGACCGATTTCAGTGTTGAGCAGCCAGGAGGTCCGTCCGCGAATTGGTTCCCCCGTCGCAAACGCGAAGGGAAGAAACGAGGCTCCCCTAACAGGAATAACAGCTGGGAAGAAGAAAGAACTGGTGGATATGAAAAACGAAGCTTTTTGGACTTATTTATAGGGTAAAGGACTTCAGGGTGCTGTATGAAGATATAGCTGTACAGGTAAATGCTTTGTGAATGCTATGGTTAATATGGAAGGGTAATGCAATGTATAGTGGCAGAATAAGGTACTGTAGTTTTTATTCTTCTTTTTTTTTCTCTTTCTCCTTTTTCTTTTATCTCTCTCTTTTCTTCTTTTAGGTAGGTTATATCACTTGCAATTAGTTAATTGTATAAGTATGCTTAGATTAATATGATAAAAAGATGTTGAGAAAATAATAAAGAACATAAAAGAATGTGTTTCTAAATGTTTAAATTAATACATTTTCCTTCTTCCTTTTCTTTTCTCTTATGTTGTCTTTCTGCTCTTTTAATTTATTTGCCCTTTCTCTCTTTTATATATTTTTTTCTTTATATGGAAAATCCAAAAAACACATAAATAGGTATGGTATAAGGGTACAACTAGTTACTATAAGTGAATGTGCAGTTATAGTTTTACTGTTGAGTGCATTGTTTACCAAGTGTTAGCAGGTCATTATGTAAGATTGCTTTGGAGGAATACAGCTAACTAAAACAGTCAGATCAGTTAAACAAAATTGGATGCAGGATTGTTGTGAAATGTTAAACAATGGTGTGTTTTCTATGTCAATTAAAACTTAATATTGTATAGGACAAGAAATTAAAATGTTTTTATGCTATTGCTGAATATAAATATTGATAGAAGTTAGCTACACTAGAATTTCACAGAACAATTAGTATATGTGTATATCTATAGAAAATATGTCCAGAGCTGTAGTTAGTTGTAAGCAGTGTTTAGTAGGGAATGTTTGGATTAAGCTTTGTAGATGTAGAAGTAGTTGTTGTAGGTTTTTTGCATGAGGTTTTATTGTTAAGTAGTAGAGTTAGTAGGTCAGCTGCCCAGAGGGTTTCAAGTAATGTGAAGAACCTGTGTTCATCCTGGTCCAGAGGAATAGTGGATAGGCACTGGGTAGGGATGGGATGGCAGTTTTGCTTCCAAATAATTTATGATATGCCAACATATGTTAGTCTAAGGTTGTCAAAAAATATTAGCGATCGAAGTACATTTTTAAGAAGCTTTAAATGTGGATAATAGAATCTTGGAATATCAAAGGACTCCAGAACATGAAAAAAAGAAAGTTATTTTTGCATTTGTTTCTCCAATCAACAGCAGGCTTTATTTTATTACAAGAAATGCATTTGACCAATGACCAGTGGGAGGCAATGAAAGATAAGAAATGGATTAGGAAGACTGTGGCGGCGGAAGGGACAATGAACAGTGCAGGGGTGGCAGTTATAATTAAGAATCACTTTCAAGGAGAAATTTTGGATGTGAAAATGGATCAAGAGGGACGATGGTGTTTGGTGATTCTCACATCCAACTTTTATGATAAACCTATAGTACTTACATGTATATATGCCCCTACTGTTAATCAGCATCATTTTATAACTTCAATTTACTCCATTTTACAGTCATATAATAACTGTTATATAGTGATGGGAGGTGACTGGAACTCATATCAAGATCCTAAATTAGATAAGTTAGGTTCATCTAAAGCTTTTAATAAGCAGGCAATGGTAGCATTGAAGGAACTTAAAACTGATTTCAAACTGTATGACCCTTTTAAGCATACACACTTACAAATAAAAGCAGAGAATTTTACTTTTTATTCAAGCTGCCATAAAATGTGGTCGAGAATTGACTTTTTTCTAATCTCAGAGGTATTGATTTCAGCTGACCCTAGTGTTTCTAATCAAGCTAGACAACTCTCAGATCACTCTAAGATTACTTTAATCCTAAACAGTAATAATATGAATAATAAGAGGCATCGAGGGTACAATTGGTCCTTAAATCCATATTTATTGACTAAAGAGGATATATTGAAAGAAGGTAAGGAGACACTCAAACAGTTACTGCATAATATTCCCCAAAATAGACACCCCATGGATATAGAATGGGCTACAACTAAAGCGCAATTAAGAGGACTCTTTATTCAGAAAGCTACGTACTATAAAAAAATGCAAAATAAGGAACAACTTGACTTGGAAACCAAAATTCAATTATTGGACCAGGAATTGATGAGGAACTATAATAAACAGACAGAAATTGATTTATTAAGATGTCAGAAAGAGCTGTTTCTACTTCATAATAGAAAATTGACATTCTATGAACAAAGAAACTTAGTAAAATACGCAAATCATATTCAAACTCCCTCGAAAGCATTAGCTCGTATTATTAATCAGACGAAATCAACACGAGTAATTACTGAAATAAATTATAATAATAAAACACATACTGATAAGGCAGATATCATGAATACTTTTGAACTAATCTTTAACCAGATCTATGGTGATCAGCAGGCACTTTTGCAAGATAAAGATAGGAAAGATTTTCTACAGAAAATTACTTTCCCGAATATTGATAAGGACTCCCATAGAGAGTTAATTAAACCGATTACAGTGGAGGAGGTTTTAGAGGTAATCAAGAAGCTGAAGCCTCATAAAGCCCCAGGGCCAGATGGTCTGACCTCGGAATTCTACAAATCTTTTAGTGAGATTCTGAGTAGAGTACTATCACAGATTTTCAATTATATAATTCTGAATAGAATTAATGATCCCCATTTTAATGCCTCTAAGACAATCCTGATATTGAAGGAGAAAAGTGATTCTAAAAATCCAGATAACTACAGGCCCATATCACTCCTGAATATAGACATGAAAATCATGACATCCATTCTGGCAAATAGACTGAAAAAGGTAATAAATTTAATAATATCAGAGGAACAGGTGAGGTTTATAGATGGGAGACAGACCACTGACAATACATTAACGCTCCACACATTAATTTCTTATGCGAAGCATAAAAATCTTAATATGTATGCCCTAATAATTGACGCACAGAAAGCATTCGACAGAGTTAATTTGGTATATTTATTTGACATGCTGCCATATTTTAATATACCTCAGGAGTTTATTTTAACGTTAAGGAAATTATACAACAATGCATATACAAATTTATTCATAAATCACGAATGCTCTAAAAGGATACAAATCAAAAATGGTACCCGACAGGGCTGCCCATTATCTCCTATTTTATTTAATCTGTATTTGGAACCGTTATTTTTACACATTAAGCAAAATGTTTTCTATAATTCTCCAGTACTTTATGGGATAAAGATTAAGATGGCTGCCTTCGCAGATGATTTAAATATATACTGCACCACACCTGTTTCTGATACTGAGAAAATATTAACAGCAATAGAAAACTTTGAGAAAATCTCCAATTATAAGTTAAATTTCAAAAAAACCAAAATATTCCCACTAAAGACACCCACACCCTTTTCACTGTTACCACTGATAGGACAAGTAATGACGGAAGAAAGGATAAAATATATGGGGATTTTATTTTCAACTGAAAATAGAGATTTCTTTATGAATAACGTTAAGTCAACTTGGGATCAAATAACATTGGATCTAAAAAGATGGAGTAAGTTGAAGTTGCCATTGATGGCAAGAGCCGCAATTATAAAAATGAATGTTCTTCCCAGAATGTTATATATCTTTAGAGCTGCACAACTCAGAATTACGAAAAAATGTTTTAAACAGTTTAATATAGGACTGGGGAGATTTCTTTGGGAACCCAGGAAGACGAGGATATCATATGAGAAATTGATGGCTCCAAAAAACAAGGGGGGGGGGCTTGATCTACCGGATTTTGAAACTTACTATTTAGTGATTCATGCTAACAGGATTTTAAGGGCGACTTACTATGATAGTGATAGTAGGAAATGGACACCCAAATGGGTGCTCCTAACTTATAGGCATGTAAGGGGAGTGGGAATCAACTGTAAAGCACTACCCTTTTTAAATAATCGAACACTTAGTAAATGCGATTTAATGGAGCATATCAAGAACTATGTAACGTCAATTCAAACTCTTTTCACTTCTTTAAACTTACTAAAGTATATGATGGTCTTTCAACCTTTCCATGGGAACCCAAATTTAACAATTAGTAGTCAACTGATAGATTTAAAGAAATTCCCCCTAATAAAGGATTTAACCATACTTGATTTATACCCTTTCCTGGGGGTAGCAGTACATGATATTTTAAAGGAGATGAATCTTCCCATTTCTTATTTAATTATCATGAGGCAACTAAAAGATCTAGCTATAAATTATTTTAATAACTCCGAACTTAAAGAAGAGGACTTAAATATATCTCGTAATCTGTGGGAAGCACTGTTACAGGACAGAAAATATATCACCACTTCATATAAATTGATAAAAGAGAGGAAATACAATAAACACATTCTCTTATCGAATTACTGGAAGGAGAAATTAATATTGGTAGATGACAGTAAGATATTGGAGGCATTTAGTCTAACATTAAAGTCAGTATCCCTTCAAAAATTGGTATTTACGCAACTGATGATATTTAATAATGCCTACTATACTCGTCTCACTCTTCACAAATTTGATTCGAAGAATTCACCCAAATGCCCACAATGCTTAGATCAGACAGCTGACTTGTTACACATGTTCTGGAGTTGTAAGTGCATTTATAAATTGTGGAATTCATTAAAACTGCAGCTACAAAAAATGGGCTACCAAAACTCAACACTCTCTTGGGAATTTATGATCCTTCATATTCCCCCGGAGAATTTAGATAAATTAAGAAGGATCGTAATCATGAATATTTGCTTATTAATGAAATTGTATATAGCCTCAAATTGGCTTAACCCGGTCCAGACATCGTGGGAAAATTTCAGATTGTTAGCAATAAGACATATTTTAGCGCATAAATTGTTAATCAGTGACCACAAGAAAAGCATAAACAGTATAAAGATATGGGAGCAAAATTTCAACATTGTGTTGGCCTAGAGGTTCCTATCCACTTTCTCTCAGGACATATAGTAATAGTACAGAATCAATCTTAGACTAGTTATAGGTTGTAAGGATAATACAGATTGTTGGCTTTGTTTTTTTGTTGTTTTTTTCTTTGTTAGTGCTGTATTTACTGTTAATATATGATGTTGACATACAATGTGGATGTAACCATTGGAAGCAATCATGTACATACTGTATATATAGAGTGGATTTGTAATATTGTTTTGAAAAATAATAAAAAAGGATTATTGAAAAAAAAAAGAATTTCAGTTCTCCTGTGTCATTACAAGTGAATACTGAAGTTCAGGTTCCTTTTTTCATGGGTTTGATTCCAGGGTGCTATCAGTCATAGTTAAAAACTTAAGTGCCAGCAAAGCTTTGTGCATTACTTCAACAAACTTTAGATAAGGGCCAAAATAAATGACAACAATATCATGTAGATTTTCATGTCATATTTGTTTGTGACAATATTCACATTGTGAATGTTATCAACTATCCCACAGAACTTGCCCATGGATGGCAATACATCATTCAAAATGTAACTGAGATATCAAAATTAACCAGAAGTTGCTGGAGTTGCTGTGACGCATTTGTACATACACTGATCAGCACAAATGAGCAAGTCTTATTGTCATGTTTCTTACTCAAAGTGGACATTGAAGAAATCATACATATATTTCATTCCAGTCCATTTCTGTGCTTTCTGTCATGCAAATACAGTTCTCTAGCTTGTCTGTCTTTGCGCACAAGCTGGTACATGCGAGATATGAATTGGGAACCAATTCCCTGTCTTTTTAACTCAGATCTTTTAGAAGACATGGCAGATGATGGTGTGGGTAGTGCTCCATTTGCAGCACAGAGGTGGTGTGAGGAGGAGACAAGGATCTTTGTTCAGCTCCTGATTAAACATAGTATCTCAAGGGTGCTACAGGATAACTATACCATTTCACAAGTCTGAGGCTTGAAATAGCTTAGGCAAGGCTGTTACCAGAGCAGCTAGCATTTCACGCAGGAGTGAACAGTGCTGCCTCCATTATAATGACTTCAAAACGTGCAAGCAGACCTCTTTCCTCAATGGGTCGAGTATTATCAGACCCATATCCCACCTCATAGTGGCCCATAACCAGGCAATACAATGCCATGATTTGCAAAAACAAACAGGTTTTTATCCTGTTTTTATTTGTTTGTTCTGTGTAGCTTATTCATAGATTTAATAAAATAAGGAGGTGCATTAGGAGAGGCTACAATGCCTTAAAGAGGCATGAAGTAAGTATGGGTCAGGCATGATTATAGCCATTTCATAACAGCAGTGATCATAAAAATATTTTTCCAGTTCTCTGGACATCACACCACAATTGCCTGAAATAATAGATGATTATGCATTCTCTGCATATGCAAATCATACATAACTGGACAAATATCTCTTGAAACATTGCATTTGATCAGTGCTACAGTAAATTTCAATGTCTGTGGGTTCATGTCCAAGCTGCAGAAAATAGTTATTTTTAGTCAATATTTATTATTCTGCAGTCACTAACTTAGAATAGAATTTTACCTATTTCAATCAAACCTTTAATATGGTCACAAAAATAGATTCACACACCAAAAACATAGGCAGAAATGGCTCATAAATAAAACTCTATATTTCTGTCCTCAACATTTGAGTAATGGTTGGCATCATGCAGCAATGCAAAAAACTGATGAATTTGCCTTAATCCATATTAATGTGGTCCACTCTGTGCTATTATATTTTACTCTGCTGCTTAACAAAAAGCAGAACTGGTAGCACTATGAGGAGACAGTCATTAATGCTGTTTATTAAGTCAGGTGCACATATAGTCCCTTGCGTCATACTGTTCCTCATTGTCCCTTTAACTGTGTGAAAATTTTCTTGTGGAAATCTAACTTCTGTGGCATGCTCAGTTAATGCTCAAATCTAGTAAATGTTGATTAACACACTGGCAGGTGTTCAGAAAAGGAAAAAAGACAACAATGGTAGAATTCTACTAGTAAGAGATTATTGGCAAGGGAAGAAGATTATGTTTGCATGCATCTATATCCCACTAAAAGCTGCTGTTATGGAGCTTAAGAATTTTTTGGGAGAAATAATTAATTTCAAAATGGAATATTATTCATAGGTGGTTTGCAAGAGTGAGGATCTACTGGGGGACATAGAAGGGGAAATATATCAAAAAGGATAGATTTCTGAAAATGGTATGAAAATGTTTGGTATAGAAGACAAGAATTCAATAGTAGGAACTTGGTCAGCATTTGCATATTACTCTTCAAGGTATAATACATTTGGCTAGACTAGATAGAAATTATATTTCACTGTAACATGTGCATTGAACTGAAAGCTATAACATGCGTCCAATAACTATTTCAGATCATGCACCAATAAAAACTAAAATAAAAATGCAGGCTAATGATGTAAAAATGAAACACTGGTACTAATGGAAATGATTTGAGAGTTATTAGGGAAGATAGAATTTTCTTCAGAAGTAATAGCTAGTGATTGGGATAAAAAGAAAACTGAGTTTAAGAAATAAAAGAGAAAGAGATATGGTTAAGAAGTAATAGAAATTATTTAGAGGATATGACAAAGGTTAACGTATTGCAGAATAACAGAAATCTCACAGAACAAGAAGAGGCAGAACTGCAGAGTGCTAAATAGAAAATAAGGAAGTATTTGTATAGTATGCATGAGTTTAGAAAAACTGCTGTTAAGCAACTATTTTTATAACAACTTAAGTGCACAAAAACTTTTAGCACAATGATTTAGGCTACAGATAGTAGAAAGGGTTGTCACCAGACTGAGGGTGCCTATGACAAAGACAAATAACTAGGAATCCAATAGGGGTATTTGAGATATTTCAGAAAGTTTATGAAAATGTGTATAAGGCAGAGGAATCTGGAAACCAAGAAAGAACCTACATGGAAATATCTATGGAAGAGACTTAATTATGCCAAGATTAAAGAAATGCCATATTCAGTAACTAACAGTTAAGACGGGAGGAAATGAGTTAAAATGGTGATGTATAATAAATCTGCAAAAAAGTCTCCAAGAACAGATGCTATTCCTGTAGAAGTTTTGGAGTTAGAAGAAAAGGAAGTGATAAAGATCTGAAAGATTTCATTTAATAGAATTTTAAAACAAGTTAAAGCACAAGAAAGTTGTTCTTGCTTTATTACCCAAAGAGGGTAAAGACCTGTCAGAAGCAGCCTTGTATAGACCTATTTTTATTTTAAACCATGATTAAAATATTTATGTTTATACTCGCTATAAGAATGGCAAAGGTGATAACAGAATGTATGGATATGTTTCAAAGTGGTTTTGTAAAATGGAGGCAAATATTTGACAATGTAAATAGAGCAATAATGATCTAGATGGTAGCTGAATGATAACAAATACCACTGTTGTTGTCGGGGCTTGATGCAGATAAAGCATGTAACACAGTACGTTTGAATTTTATGAGTAGGGCATTGGAAGCATTTGCATACCCTGATACAATAATAAGGTTAGTAAGGAAGATCTGTGAAGGATTGGAGATAGCAGTTAAAGAGGAAGGGTTTACTTCTGATAAGTTATGTTTGAACAGCTGAACTAAGCAGGGGTGTCCTCTTTTTCCCTTTGTTATTTGCTTTAAATTAGAGCCAGTGGCAAAACAAGTATGGGGCAAATAAATTCAATGATATTATTGGTATGGTAATCCAAGAAAGTTGTCTTTGTCTGCAGATGATATTTTGTACTTGATAAACACAGAAAAGATCATTTACGTGTCATAGAACATCTTTTGAGTCTTTTCATGATATAAAATGAATGAAGGTAAAACAAAGGCTATGACTGTAAATTATATACCCACACATGACTTGGTTCAGCAATACTCATTTTTCTGGGGACATGATAAGATGTACTTTGGAGTATGGATTAAAAAGGGCTTCTGTTATAGCTGCTAAGGATATGTGGAAAGAAGCTAAACAGAAGATAATACAAAAGCTGAGAAGATGGAAGCTTTTGTTTATCGATATGGATACTAAGATTCAAGTAATGAAAATATTTTTAGTTCCTTTCGTTTTATATATTTTTATTATCTAGAGGAAAATTTGAGGGTAATAGTTAATAAATAATTGAAGGATTTTATCTGGGATGGAAAGAGGGCAAGAGTTAAGTGGGATACATTGATCCTCTCAATAGAACAAGTTGGTTTAAAATGATCTTATTTAAAGGGATATTTTAGAGCTACACAGATAATGCCCATATGCATAACACACGCATAAGGTTATAATTCAAAATGGAGAGTGATGATACTGATGAAGCAGGAAAGGTTCAAGAAATAAGGAGAGACTGAGATTGTGTATGCAGATCCTTAAGGAGAGTAATGACAACCATACAGAATATTATATTCATAAAATAGTAAAAAGTATTCTGAGAACTAAGTCAACACATTAATGGAAGAAGGAGATTTTGCTGATAGGGATGATTGCAAGTGTGGGTACATAAAGAGGCAAGAGGGGGCTGGAAGTTAATGGAGAAAACTGGCAAAGGAGCCAAGGTATTAGGAGCAAATAACTTGACAGATAAAGGCAATAGGATGAGGCCAAGAAGAAGTTTGGACTGCAGGAAAGAGACTGCCTTCATTTATCAGGGACTAATATCAGTGTACAGGCAAAGAGAAAGGGATACATGACTTGTAAGTGAAAGACTTGCTCTGGTAGAGTTCTTACTCAAATCAAGAACTGAAGCAGCTTTTTAAAAAAGGAAGTAATTAGTAGGGCATATAAAATGTTAACAATACCTATATGAATCTGTCGGTGGAGGTGAGAAAATATTGGGAAGAGAGAGAATGGTAGGGTAATTCACAGGAGAACAAAGGGAGGACATATGTATGGTTCCAAACTATGCTTGGAAGTGTTTGCACAGGTATTTTTTAAACCCAAAGCAAACTTCAAATAATTTTTCCTCAGGTATATAGCAAATATGGGAGGTGTGATGGGGAAGAAAGAGATACTTGGGACTATGTTTTCTGGAAGCATAATGAGCTGGAAGATTTAAAAATTTCTCTACAGAGTACTCTGTCAAAAATATTGGGGGAGCAGATGACGATAACCTGGGAAATGATTCTTTTGAAATGCAGCACAGGATCTAAATTGCCTAGACATATTAAGGCCTTATTAAGTTTAATTCTGTTGGTTATCAAAAAAAACAATCACTAGAAAATAGAAATAAAAATCTCAACAAATTGAGATAAAGGAACTGGAAGAGAGAAGTTTAGAAAAGTGAAGGCACAAATTACAAAGAAATAAATGGAATTTGTGGGAACAACACATGCAGAAAAAAGTTCAGAAGGAGGAGTGAGGTTTAAGAGAAGGCAAGAGAACTGAGTGATTAATGTAATGTTGGTTGAAATACAGTTATTATAAAGAAAAAATGTGTAATGAATAATGTAAGTAAATGGAAAATAATGTTAATATGAGTTTTTATTTTCTATTAATGTGTGTGCACCTATGTCATAAGTGATATTTATGTTTAAACATAAAAAAAATGAACAGCCAAAAAATAAAACATCTGGCAGGTATTGCAATCCAGCATTATGAACAACATTAGTTTTTTTTCTTATAACATTTTACCAGGTGAAGTACTGGCTGCATATGTTACTATCCCACCTCTATCCTGCTTATTCCTTAATTTATCTACCACTATCCAACCCCTGGCTGCTTCCTATTTTGAACACTTTACTGTAAACAGCATGACAGAGGTGCATGGATGATACACAAAAGATTAACACAACACATGCATGTGCAGGAATGGCTCAGAAACAGAATTGTATATATATATATATATATATATATATATATATATATATATATATATATATGCCTGCACTCTTCCTATGCATGACACTTGGCATGAAACAGCAATGACTATTGCTGCTTCCCACTCTATGTTAAAAAAAATAAATAAATAATCATGTATGCACTAATACTTTACTATTGACCATGCAAATAAGTTTGCAAGCAGTGTACTTCATTAAGCAATTGTGACAAACTGAAGGTAAGGTCAGTGGCTTTTATTACATGTGCGTGGTTTATTGGCTTATTGTAGTCAAGATATGAGGACTTCACTTTAATGCAGTCCATCGACCCCATAATTAAAATGATCATTGCACTGACACATATTACTGTTTGAAGTGAGATCCAATGAAGCAGTACAACTGGAAACATGCTCTCAGTGTAATATTAATGAGTGCTAGTATATATGCTTTTCATGTAGGGCTTGTAGTTACCTTTCCAACTATACACTCATAAAGACTTGTCAATGATCCACAAAAATAAAAAAAAAATAGATACAACAAACACAAGACTTCTGTACAATAATCTTGAGATAAACAGTCAGGAATGCAAGAGTGACACTCCATTGGTTGACTTCTGTTACTGTCACTCATTGCATAGCTCAGTACCCATTAATGTGACATACACATATAATCTACAATACAACAATTATTGTGAATTATGGGAGTTATGAGTTATTGCTACAGTGTATTGTTAGTTGTGATCAGCACATTGATGTTTTGCCTGTTTGTCACATCACATTGTGTCATGTAAAGTATGACAGTGTGCTATCCAACACTTAAAACAAGACTTCTGCTGTGGTGTCTGTAGTTAGTGCAGTGTTCTATATAAGGTGGACTAAGGAAGGTGTTTGAAACCAGAAGTGACTAACTAGTAAGAATGTAAGTGTGACTATAGGAACAGGAAGGAGTGGCTTATCCAACAGATCTGGTGTGTATACCTTTACTCAGGGGAAGCTGTTAAATGAGGAAAGGACTTCCACAAAACTTTCAATCCACTTTAGGTCAAACATCTGCTTTGCAACATAATGATGATGTCATCCCTTCAACTGTCATCTGTCTAACCCTTGTAGTAAGGCTTCCCCTGTGTTATGAGTGCCTGGTACATGGATCACTAGATTGCGGACACAGATAGGCAGGTGTTTAAATCCCGCAATGCCTAACTAGTAACAGTGTGTGTGATTATACAGCCAGGTCAGAGTAGCTTATCCAAAAGATCTGTTGTGTAGACTTCCACTGGGGAGAAACATTTACACAGGAAGAAGGCTCCCCCACAATTTCAATTCATTTTAGGTCAAACATCTACTTTGTAACACAGTGATGATATAATCCCTCCAAATGTGATCTGTCTCACACTTATAGTAAGTCTTTTGTGGCATGAGTAGCCAATACAAGTTTCTCTAGATTCTAGACTTAGATAGGAAGGTGTTTAAATGCACCAGTGATTAACTAATAAGAGCGTGAATGACTATAGTAAGAGTTTGGACTGGCTTATTCAACAGATCTGGTATGTTCGCTACCACTCAAGGGAGGCATTTACATGGGGACAGGTCTCCTGCAACAATTTCAGTCCATTTTAGGCCAACTAACTGCTTTGCAACACAATGATGATGTCATCCCTTCAAATGTGTTCTGCCTCACATTTGTAGTAAGACTTCTCCTGTGGTGTAAGCAGTTAATACACGGTATTCTAGATTGCGGACTTAAAGAGTCAAGTATATTAATCCATGAATGATCAAGTATTAAGACTATGTGTGAGAGTATAGTGAAAGGTAGGAATGGCTTATCCAACAGATTTGACATGTGCACCCCCACTCGTGGAAACTTTTACACAGGGAGAAAGCACCCTCAACAACTTTAATCCATTTTAGCTCTAACATCTGCTTTGCATCACAAAGATAATGTCATTCCTTCAAATGTGTTCTCTCACACTTGCAGCAAGACTCACCATATGATATGAATAACTAACTGAAAGTTCTACAGAGTATGCTCCTAAACAAGCACTTGTTTGAATATGGAACTCTGTATCTACTATGTGTTTAAGAAAATAGTGTCAGACTGGCTTATCAAAAAGATGGTGATATGGCTGACTCTTACTTGTGTAAAGACGAACAAGGCTAAAGGATTTTGAGCCTCAAACTACATTTTAGGGGATCCATGAGCATTCAAAAATAATGCTAAAGCTATCTATTGAAGCATGTGCTTTCTAACACCTCTGTTATAACAGTTTCTGTGGCATAAGCAGTTAATGCACAATTTTCTAGCGTATGGACTTAGGCAAGGATTAAAGTCCACCAATGGCTAACTGCTGTGATTTTATAACAGACATTTAAATCAGGTAGCAATGGCTTCATCAACAGATGAGATGTGGATAATTCAACATGGGGTAACACTAACATGGCTACAAAATTTGATCTCTCAGACACATTTTAGATGAGCCATATGGCTTCAAATACACTACTAAAATCAACCCTTCAAATGTGCGCTGACATCACTGTTTATGACTTCTTCCAGATCATAAGGAGATAATATGCAGCTCTATGGGGTATGGACTTCAATATGCACAGATTCAAATCCGGTAACATATGTTTGTAAGGCAATAGTAACAGAATGAACTTGCTTACTCGGCATATGGTGATATGACTGACTTACACTTGTGTGAACCCTAACATGGCAAAAGGCTTTTGAGTCTCAGACTACATTTTAGGGGAGGGATAACCACTCCAGCACACAGCTGATGTAATCCCCTCATGTGTATGTTTTACGATACTTTAGATACAATTGCTTCTGTGGAATCACTGGTTTGATACATAGTTTCATTGACTATGTACTAAAATAGGAAGGTGTTTGAGTCTAGCAAGGTGAAGTGAGTGAGCGTGTAAGAGAATGCTAAAAAAACACAAAAACTAGTAATACAAATACTAGGAAGAAGCAGAAGGGTAAATCAAGAAAAAGGCACTAAATTTTTAATGATGTAAGTGCTTTTGTCCATATTTATTAAAACAAACTTCTTTAGACAACGAGAGCAAAGTAAAGAACACCGTTTAAATAGCCCTCCATTAAATCATGTGACCCAAAAGGAAATTACATCACTGAGACAAATACACTTAAAACCAAAAATGTTACCTATCCAGTGCCTTCAACTTTAATAAGCACTGGAATGAACATGTATCATTTAACCCTGGAAAGTTATAAGCATTTAATCGAACTTGCCACTTCAGCTGTAAGTGTTTATATGTGATGGTTTTTATGGTTATATTTCAATTCAGTGTTTTTCCTGTTCTATCATATTTCATGGTAGTCAGCTATTTTTATGAATGGACTGTTTATATAGCTGTAGTTCAGTTTTTGAACCACAAGATGGTGCTGTTTCTAAAGATTTGTCTCGATGTAATAAGTGATCCTCCTACAGTTTGATTTATGAATGTGCAGCATTTCCATCAGTGCCAGGTCAGAGATTGCCATTTAAGCCAGGCACAGGTTACCCCTTAGCAACCTGTAGGAGACAGAATACAGTGACAAGGCTTTCAGTCTTTCCACGTAAAACTTACTTTGTGTACCCTGTAATTTCTTGGTGAGAAACCTATGTGGTGTCTCCAGTTGTTGCAGGTGTCTGGTGAGGTACATGCAAAAGAGAGCATTGTACTCAATTATTGGTCTGGTGAGGACCGAATATAATAGAATTATAACATCCTCAGATCTACATGTAATGTCTTTACTTATAAAATGTGCCACATAGAAAGATTTCCATACTGTTGTGGCTATGTGGTGGTCAAAGTTCTGGTTGCTTTCAACCTGAGTACCAGATCACATACCACTGGGTCTACACTTAGGGGGGGTGTTGTCTATTGTGTAATTAGCAGGGATGCCAGCTTTCCTGAAGAGAATAATAATGCTTTTTTCCCATTTAGCTTTAATACTTGGCTAATGGCTTTGGCACCAATCATTTGTCTGCATTAACCCTGTCTGCAGTTTATTAACATTGTTGGGGGACTCCGTGATTGCTCCCAATTTGCCATCATTAGGGAACTTGGTGACTCACAGGCTGCCCATGTTTGCCTAGACTTATGAGAAATAAATTCCAAACAGTAAGGGACCCAGCACACAACCATGTGGGGTGCCACTGGTGACTGCTCTTTTGCTAGAGGTGAAGTCACTCACTTTGACAGTAAATTTCCTGTCGGTGAGCAAGTTGGCTACCCATCTGTTAATGTAGGAGTTAATTCCCAACTGGGAGAGTTTCACTATAATACCCGAGTGGAGGATTGTGTCAAATGCCTTGGCTAGGTCAAGATAGACTGTATGCAATGTCTTTCTCTAGTTCATGATCATGGTGACTTTCTCAAATAAGTCAACCATGTTTAACAGGCATGCTCTTCCTTTAATGAATCTGAGTTGCGTTGGGTCCAGAGTTTGTAGATTACCTATGCCCTTGTTAATCAGGTCTATAATTATTCTTTCCATGGCCTTGTAGATGCGGCTAGTCAACATATATTTGGGCCTATAACTCCCAGGATCAGTTTATGGTCCCCTTTTTGCAGAAGGATTAATGTTGCTGTTCTTCATTCTGCCAGAACATAGCCAATTTGCAGGCTCTAGTTAAACAGGTATCCAAGTGGGTATGCTAGGTCATGTTTTAAGTTGCTTAAAAGGCAACCTGGGATGTTGTCTTGTCTCATCGATACCATGTTTTTGACCTTGGAGAGCATTGAGATGACCTGCTCATTGGAGAGCGCTGAGATGACCTGCTCTCTTGAGATAATAGGCTGAGGAATGGTAGCAAGTTACTTTGGGGGATGACTGGAGGGGACAGGAGAAGGAAGTTTGCTTCAAATCTGTCAGCTAGCAGGTTGGCTATTACCTCAGGCTGAGTATGGGTGATGCCATCTACAACTAGTTCAGCACATAGCTGGGTATTCCCTTTTAGATTTCAGATGTAGTTAAAGAATGCCTTGTGATCATCCTTAGCTAGGGAGGCTATTTTTGCTTCATAATTAGCTTTGGAGAACTTAAAAAGATCTGTAATTTGTCTGTTTAAGCTAGAGAAGTATTTCTTCCTCTGCTGAACCAGTTCTTCTTGTTCTTGGACATTAGTTTCTTTCACTTTTTGTATAGCCTGTTTATACTAGGGCTCCACTAGGCTCTCATTCTAAAAAAATTAGTGTCAGACAAAAAAATTTTAAATGCCTTCAAAAAGTTACTCTTTCTCTGACTTAGCATCAGTTTAAAAAATGTTGATGAGTTATTACAAAAAAAAAAAAAAGATATACCGATTAAAATTACAAGTCATTTATAACTGTATAAAATTAAACAATATAACATTTTTATAAGTAGTAGGTGAACATCAAACATGTTTAGCATGTAGCTGCTTCATTGTATTATTTCATGAACTATGCCTGAGAGTATTTTTGATATTCAATGTCCATTTAGATAACTGTTTTAAAACTTGTTCAACCAGGAATTAGAATAGAGAATTTAGTTGTGTGTGTGTGTGTGTGTGTGTGTGTGTGTGTGTGTGTGTGTGTGTGTGTGTGTGTGTGTGTGTGTGTGCATGTGCAGCATGCGTGCGTGTGCATGTGTGTGGATACTGACATTTGTTTTCATATTGTGCTGCCATTTTTCTTCAGCATATCCTGTTATTTTAAAAAGCATACTTTATTCACATTGCAGCTGGCTAATGTACTCATGAATTTATAAATTATAGGCTTTCCCTTTCAGTTGACTGCATCTTTAATCCTATGGGAATGTCCAAAAAATAGTAGCATAGGCGACATGTGGACTGTGTTAGCCCATACTTTGTAAAAATATTCACGATTCTCATAGATACTTATTTAATGAGGGTGGATGTTTATATTATGGATCTTGTTACGTCACATGCAGTCATTAAAGCCTGACAGCTTTAGTATACATGGTACTCTAGAAATCTGGGAACTTGCTTCACTAATATGGAATTTTCACACTTTTTGGGGATAAATGGAATTTGTCATGGTTTTACTTCCTCATTCCCTGCTTCATATTATGGTCTGACAACCAGGGTGTTCTTTGAAATGAAAGGATAAAGAAACTGAAAGATGATATTATGGGAACAATGCAGTCTTGGCACTTAGCTGCAAAATTTCTCCTTACATGATGACAAGCTTGTCTCTGACAGAACTGCTTACAGAAGATCCAGATATGGCTTGATATTGAAAGATATTACAGAAACAGCTGAGAGAAAATAGTAAGCTCAGAAACAGACTTTAAATAAAATCAAATGTAGAATGTTTTGCACCTCAAGGGATCTCATCAATTTCCCAGACAGCAAAGTCACTGAGTCACAGATCATTGAATTTCAATTTCTTGATTTGCCTAATGTGTCAGACTTCTTGAAAGCTTACTTGGCAATAGTCAGTGATAGCTCTGGTCTCCTTTTTTGCCAGGGCACAATAGGGGCAAAGTGCCTACCTGATGGGGCAGATATGTGAAAAAAATCACCAAAAACACCATACCAATAAAGTATAGAATACATGATACATGTTAACTTACTCACCCATAATGCACTGTTAAAAACGATAGACCATTTCTCTACACAAAACAATGAATGATATAATCTTACAAATCCTGGCTGTATTCACAGCACAGAAAATTTACTAATTTGTCCTGCTCAAGGGTAATGGTTTACATGAAGTGTTGATATGCTATGATGTAACAAGTCAAGGGCATAGCTACCAGCACAAGAGAGATAGGAAAATATCCTGCACAAAGACATCTGTGCCTAGGTAGAAAAAAGTAAAACTATCATTAACCCAAATTTAAGAACAAAAAGTCAAACATATTTTGTTCCGTGCTGCATTGAAAGGTAAATATTTTAAAACAGCTAGCTCATTTTGCCAACATTCAGGATAAAACACATATCTTCCCACTGCAGACACTAGTAAATAGCAAAATAGTTTAAATATCTGTTAAACATTCTTTGAAGTAGAAGCAGGAGTGGTCAGTTAACAGCTCCTGGATTACAATGATAGTATTGACACCTCAGGAAGAATGTGGGAGAGGGTCTGTCAGCACTTGGACTAAAAATTGAATGCCTACATGATGTCCATCTGGTTTATTTTGCTGAGAATTTACAAACACTGTTAAAGAGGTAGGAACTGCTCTGAGAATACAAATCAGAGTAATTCAAGCAAAATGAAAATAGAAAAAAGTTCCTGAAGCTGTGC
>NC_056727.1:1166711512-1166884012 GCF_019279795.1 Protopterus annectens
ATCTGTAGGAAAGTTCTCAAATCAATCAGATTAGGTTAGAAAGGATTGGGAGGAGAGACTAGATAAGCAATTCACAAAGAAACAATGGGAGGATATATGTATGTCTCCCAGATATGCAATAAAATATAGAATATTTAGGATTTTTGCTTGGAAATGTTAACATAGATTTTTTTTGTACCCCAAGTAGACTCCAGAGAAGTTTTCCTCAGGTAGATAGCAAATGTTGGAGGTGTGACAGGGAAGAAAGAGGTAGTTGGGAACATGTTTTCTGGGAGTGCAGTGAGTTGGTGGACTTTGATTCCCTGCAGGATGCACTGTCAGAGATGCTGGGGGGTGGCAGATTGGTGTGACGAGGAAGATGACTTTTCTAAGCTATGATACAGAATCGGAATTGCTTAGATTTGGTAAGGCCTTGCTGTCTTTAATTATGGTGACTGCCAAAAAAGAAATTATTAGAAAAATGGTAATCAAAATCTAAGACAACTATATTAGAAGTAATGAACATAGTAACAGAAATAAAACAACTGAAATTGAGATCTTTAGAAAAGGACAGGAGCAAACTACATAGGAAAAATGGGAATTGTGAGAACAATACATACAGGGAAGAATGAAGTTTAAAAGAATGCAGGGCTTAAGTGAGTTATGTAATGTTTGACTGAAAACAATTGGGTAGATTATAAGTGATGGATAATGTTTGCAGTTGGAAGTGTGTCAGTATGGTTTGTGATGTAAAATGCTTGCGACTAGGATTGTGTCAGGGTGGGTTGTTTTCATTTATATAAATGCATGATTGCTTATGTTGTAAGTGTTGGTTTAATAAAGATATTTCTTGTTTAATTACAAAAGGTCAGGAACTGAATAATTTATGTAATGTTGCTTAGGTTATATAATATACAGCAATATATGAAGCATAATGTTTGTTAATTTTAACTTGTTAATACAGTTTGATTACTTTTATATAAATGTAAATCTGCCTATATCACAAGTGATAATTCAATAAAGGTGTTTAAAAAATAAATAATAACCCTATTACTCAGATAAACTGCCTGCCATGGTCTTTAGACACCATGTCTTGTCAGCCTGAACACTGACTATTAACTTTCAATAGTTAGAGACCTAGATTTTGTCAAGTCTATTCTTCCAGAAGTAATGAAAGATGTGTGCACCAGTTCAGGTGAAATGTGTTATTCATGGCAACCTTGACATTTTAATGTGGCAAGATTGTGTTAAATGCTGTCAATAAAATTTAGTTTATTCAACACATTTTGTCAAGCTGATTGAAGGGCTTATGCATATGTTCTACTCCCAGTATGCCTATGAAATAAAAGACTGGAATTATCAACTAGATTTCTACATAGTCTTCACATGATTGCACTTCTCAGGGTAATCACACCCTTGTTCTCCTCACTCATCGCTTGGCAGCTGAGTTTACAGGGCTCATCCATTCAAGAATACCTTCAGCTTCATAGGTGGGATCGTAGCAAGATATAAATTCTCTAATGTAATTATTCTTATCTCCACCAGTGTATCTTATTTTTCTATCAAGCTACCTCTTAACTGTCCCTGAGTTTTCAGAATGTCCCTAATTCAGTTTTATTTTTTTACTCTCTCATTTTTTTTCTTTTATATTTTAGTAAATAACTGAGGACTGCAGTTAATCAACAATGCCAAATATTGGTGTGTCATACTTTTTACTGTTCACAAAATGCATAATGACACAACTTGTTGTTCTATTAACTTTTTAAATGAGAGTGCTATTTAAAAATTGTCCTTGCTTTTAAACATTTGAACCCCATTATTTTTGGCACTGAATCACATTCCTTAACAAAAATGGTCAAAGATAATTCTGTCAAAGTAAGTAGAGTATGTTTCTTCCCATTACTGAATACAAATGTTTTGTTTAACAGTATTTATCATAATCGATAGTTTATAGTGACCATCTGATGTGGGGTTGGTAGTGGCAGGCAGAAGATGTACATTCTTTGTGATATGACTCAATGTTTGTTCTTCTTTCAGCTTTTCCTGGTTAGGGGTTGCTACAGCGGAACTCTGGTCCACTAATGATTGGCAGTAGATTTTTACGGTGCTGAGGTGCCAGTTCGATGCCCAACCTTCAACCCAACCATTCATGCATGTCTTTCAAACACCACTCGACCACGGGGAGGACATGCAGACTCCACACAGAAGGTGCTCCAGCCGAGAATCGAACGGGAGAACCTCTTGCTGTGAGGCGACAATGCTACCGCTGCACCACAATAATGATAAAATATGATGCATGATGAGAGTCTTCAGTGAGAAACATATTTTCATGCATATGCTGCCGTTTTAATGTAGGGAATAAGGAATGCCTCCTACAGACCTTAATGACCTGTTACTTATTGCTGTGTCATAGCAAACATTCTTATATGTAGCACAGAGTTTTTATAGCAAAACATAGACGTTAAGAATGAGAATTGAAATTTCATCCTCTAGATACCTATGGTGCACCAGCAGATTGTGACACGTGTAGCTCCATCTAACACTTCATCCCACACACTAGGCCGCTCTACATACATTGTTCCATTTAAAAACAACTTGATTCCACTTCCTGTTTATTTCATGCTTCCTCAATCAACTTTTTTCAGTGTTGAAATTTAACCATTTTGCTGTTGCTAATGTTTATTTGTTGTTGAATTATTTAAAGTCCTTCTATTATTTTACAGTTTTTCTAATTAGTATTTTTACCTGTGTCATTGGTAATAACCAAGTTGATTTCTCTGTGTCTCTTGTTTGCTCCTTGTACCAAGTTCTGGATACATTTTTTAGGTATTATCTAAATTATTTCACAAGTTTTCTCTTTACACTTTTACTACAGTTTCCCATATACCATTATGGTATTCACATAATATATGACTCATTTCCAGACTTGATCCACATGCCTAATAGCTGTCATTATTCTCTTTTCAAGCCTTCATTTGTCAAACAGTTGTATTGACCATTCTCAGAATTATTCTTAGCTTTCAATCCTATACAAGACCCACATGTTTTAATATTTGGCCAATAGTTAATATCTCACCACATTCCTCTTTCCACTTTTTCTGCCAGTTTCATTCTCCCAGCTTGACTTCAGCCATAATATAGCTCTGCCTGACTTATATTGTATTTTATCTTTCTATCATAGGTTCATAGGTAAATACTAGGCTATCTGCCCAAGGGCATCTATAAGCCTAGCAAGAATGTGTTGGCTTTCACCACCCCATTAGATTAGTTCCCAGTGCCTCTGTCCAGCAGAGCCATTAGTTCCCTGTGCCTCTGTCCAGCAGAGCCACTGCAGTGATCCCCTGGGTAAATTTTCTGTTTCCCATCCATTCGTCAAGGTTTATCTTGAAGAGTGTTAATGAGGGGCTCTGCCTAATGTAGATTGGAATCCTGTTCCAAAGCATGGGGAGTCTCTGGGACAGGAATATATCCCTCCAGCATATCCTATTTATCATTGTGGTGAGGTTTAGATCCCTACAGCATGTGGCTCTCTGGGATTTGATTTTTTTAGGTGGAGCATGTCCATCAATTCCAGGTTGGATATGGCCTTCTATGTCAGGCAGAGATCACCTCTGAGTAAGCGGTATGCAACCGAGTACATCTGGAATTTCTTTAGTCGGGCTGCATAGGACATTTGTTTGAGGCCAGTAATCCTCTTGGTGAGGTACTTTTGTGGTCTTTCCAGCTGTTGCAGGTGTCTTGTATGTTACATCCCAAGTGGGGCATTATACTCTATGATGGGTCTGATGAGTGATGAGTAGAGGGGCACAATAACTTATTTTGTTCTAGATGCGAACCCTTTTGTGATTAGATGGGCCATATAGAAGGATTTTCTAACCACCTTGGCAATATGATTATCAAAGGAGAGATTACTATCTACTTGGGTCCCTAGATCTTTTATTATATTTTCTGTATTTAGGGGACTACCACGTATGTGGTAGTCCATGGGTACTTTGTTTTTTCCAAAGGGGATGACTATGCACTTTTTGGCATTTAGCTTGAGGCCATGATTTTGACAGCAATTATCCATCTCAGTGAGACCCTTCTGGAGGATGTCTGTATCAGCCAGAGAGTCAATTATGGCCCCCAGTTTGGAGTCATCTGCAAACTTGGTCAGTCATAGTCTTTCTGTGCTTGCCTGTACCTCTGAGAAGTATATACTGAACAGGAGGGGTACCAGGACTGAACCCTGGGGGACGCCACTTATAACCAGTTTAGAGTCGGACATAGAGCCTGCAACTCTCACTGTGTGGGTTCTATCTATGAACCAATTGGCAACCCATCTCGTGACGTAGGGGTTTATGTTCAGGCTGGTGAGCTTGTCTATGATACCAGAATGGGGAATGGTATTGAAAGCCTTTGCGAGGTCTAGATAGGCTGTGTGGACCTCCTTTCCCTCATCTAAAGCCTTGGTAACTGTCTCAAAGAAGTCCACTAGGTTTAGGAGGCATGATCTGCCCTTAACAAAGACAAACTGGGTAGGGTCCAATGTTTGGAGGTTCCCAATGTCTCTGTTAATGAGTTCCATGATGATGCCCTCCATAGCCTTGCAGATCAGGCTAGTCAGGCTTATAGGGCAATAGTTCCTGGGGTCCATTGTGGCGCCACCTTTGTGGAGCAGGATAACTGTTGCTGTGCACCACTCTATAGGTACATAGCCTGTAGAAAGGCTGAGATTGAACAGTGTGTTTAGGTGAGGGGTTAGTTCATTTTGGAGCTCGTGTTAAGACAGAGGCTGGGACACCATCCAGTCCCATTGAATCTGTGTTTCTGGCTTTGGATAGGGCTGTTTTAACCTGTGTGGCAGTGGTTGCCAGGGCTCTATATTCTTCTGGTATGGTTATGGGCCCTTTAGGGGGTGAGAGGGGGTGAAGTTTGCACTAAACCTGTCTGCCAGAATGTTGGCAATATCAGTCGGTTCAGTGTATTTTGTGCCATTCTGCACTAACTCAGAACAGATTTGAGAGTTTCCACTTAGGTTCTTGACATAGCTAAAGAATGCTTTGTGGTTATCTTTGGAGTCCTTGGCAATTTTTCTTTCGAAGATAGCCTTGGATGATTTTATGAGGGATCATAGTTTCTTGCTGATACTGATCAGGGATGTCTTTCCTTCTTGGGATTTTACTATTTTCTGTACTAGTTTCCTCCTTCTATTGTATAGCTTGTTTGTGGCAGGGGTCCACCAGACTGGTTTCCTTTTCTTGGAGGAGTGAGTCTTGGTTTTGCTTGGGATAGCATGATCCATGCATTCTTTCAGGTGCTCATAGAGTGCCTTTGTAAGGGATTCATCAGCTTGGACAGTGTTGTCCTTTAGCATGGGGGCTGTAAACCTTTCCACCTCAGTCTTAAGTAATGTGAAGTTTGGTTTTGAAAAGTTTTTCACTGTGGTTTCCTTGATTGGTGGTGGGGGTGGAATGTGGATATCCAGAGTGATTAGTCTATGGTCTGATCTAACCAGTGAAGGGTTGACCTCCGGTGTGGAACACCGGTCGCCCATGTTGGTGATGACCATGTCCAATATGTTGTCACCTCTGGTGGGGGTGTTGACCAGTTGATCCAAGGCATTCGAGTTTATAAATTCTAGGAAGAGTTGGGCAAAGGAGTTAGTACTTGAGTAGTTCTCCCAGTTAATGTTTGGGTAATTGAAATCACCCAATATTAGTGTTTTGGTAAGACCTTCATATTTTACAGTGTGTCACCAGAAACGTGAAATGGGGGCCCTGGGTCATGGTGGGTGATCTGTAGAAAGCTACAATTTGAATTGCAGTTTTGCCCATTGTTAGTTGCACATGGATGATCTCTGAGGCATCGTGATGTGCCACTAACCTGGAGGTGTGGGTATCCTTGATGAATATGGATACACTCCCACCTTTTGTGTTTTGGCCCGGGTTCTGTGGCCGAAAAGTATGGTATGAGTTATAGCCTGGTAGTGCTGGGGTGCTCTCTGGAGCCTTAAACTAGGTTTCTGTTACTGCATAGATATCAATGTTCTCCATACTGAGGAGTGTCTCGAGTGCATGCATTTTGAGGTTTAGACTTCTGGCATTCAGTAGCATTACCCTCAGTTTTTGGTTACTTGTGCTATCTATGGTGGGGGGTTTGTCTTTTGAGCCTTGCCTAAGAAAGGCACTATGGGTCCGTCAAAAGCCTTGGCCAGTATTTGAAAGCCTAAGGGTGACAGGTGCAAGCCATCTCTTGCGAAGCAACGTGACTTGTTGAGCATGTCATTCTAGGCGGACAGATACTGTATCCCCTTTGAATGACACCAGAAACTTAGCCAATTGTTGAAATTGATCATTTTTTCTTTATACTGTGGCATCATTCTTGGTGAGGGCAGGATGCTACTCAGGGTCAGGGTCATACTGGCCTGGGCTATGTGATCAGAGAGCTCTTCCATGTCTCTTTTCATGTAGTCCAGGGAGGTACATCTCAGGTCATTCACACCAACATTGACAATGACAGAGTCATATTTGTACTTGTTCTGGAGTGACCTGAGTGCTTGTGTTATGTGGTGGATCCTGGCACCCAATGGGCAGCTAACTGTAACCTTCTCCTTGTCCAGCCTAGTTAGTGGGACATCAGTGTGCCTGACTATAGAGTCACCTATTACTAGTGTGTTGGGTATGTTATTTTGCCTTAAGGGCTGTGATTGCGTGGCACACTGATTATGTGAAGTATGTGTTTCATGGTTTGTGGTGGGGTGTGGATGTTGTTTGGATGTCTGCTTTGGAGGTCTCTGTTGCTTTTGCAGATTTTTATTTAGAGCCTCCGAGTATGTTTTCGTGTATTTATGTGTGTTATTTGCCGGTGTTGGTTTAGTAGGTCTATGTGAGACTGGTGGTGTGTTGCAAGTATTTCCCTTCTCCTCTTGATTGTCAGTTCCAGTCTTGGGTTGAGAGAGCTTTGCCTCCTGTTTGGCTTTATAATTGCATCTCTCACATATAAATTGAGGGAGAGATATGAAGGTGAAGAAGTGAGGGAAACATGTCAGAACTAAACCTTTAGCTACAGGAAAAGTAAGGGAGACGAGATAAAGGTGTAAAATAAGCAAGAGGGAAGGACAATGTAACCTGAGCTCATCAGGAAGGGATAGGAAATATATTTAAAGAGTTCAGTGATAATTAAAGCAAAGTGTCTTAGACAAGAGTGAATTCTCTTTGCTGAAAAGACTGGTGAGTAAAATTCAGCAAAAGATGCAAAGGAGAAAACAGTTTGCTAGAATGAAGCAGTTTTACATAAGTGGGGTGATCTGAAAGGGCACTGAAAAATATGCTTGTTTCCCACATTTCTGAACTAGTATAGTCCAGTTTTCAGGTTATTGCTGAATTCAGGGCTGTGTTACAATTTCTGTGTTGCCCATACTTTACTTAATTTCGGTTCTACCTTCCTATTCAGGTCCCTCTTGGTCTTCTCTTCCTGTTCTTAATATTGCCCCTCCAAACTTAATTATGTTATTACAATTGTCAAATGCATGTGCTCTAGGGTGTCCTTTTTTGAGAAATCATTGTCATTCTTTTTGCTTTTGTCACAAAACAGTTCAGTAATAAATTTTTATTTACAGAATAAACAACAATTATAAGACAAATTGTAATTACTATATAAATCAAGTTCTGAAAATAAACCCATTTTATCACCAGTCAAATAACATCCACTTTGTTTCAGATCTGGTTAGATATTTTAGCAAGCCTTGCTGTATAATCATCCAATTGTTTTGTTCATTACGGAAATCAGAAATATAAGGGCATCAGTGCTTATCCAAAAGCCTCCAGACCCCCCCTTTAGAAATGTATATTATATTAAGGGACAGGTTGTTTAGAAACACCAAAGCCCTCATTTCAGTCATTTTTGTATTAGCCATATGATACATTGAGCAATTTTATTAGTTAAATCAGTTAATATATATGATAAAGTATTTATTTCAGCTATAGTTCTAAAGATATGATAATGATGGAGAAAGAAAGTCAGTACCTGTTCAAATGGACGTTAGTTGGATGAGCTCAAAAATACTGGATGGCTGGGGAAATGTAGCCTACATAGCAGCATGAAGACCAGTTTGTGGGAATCCAGGGGTAGGCATGATTGGGCATAATCTCCAAAAATGAAATAATGACTAGTTACCATACCCATGCATTGTCTCTAGGTATACAATTTCAGTTTGAGTCCATTTAAAGCATGTTCATGTCGAGTAACACTACATTCACTGTTACCTACACAAACTGTCCCCTGTCTTGCATAGCATATTTTTTCTGTTGTGGATACTGCTAGTTAAAATGTATACTTTTATCAAAAAAGATGAAAACATTATGCCAAGTCAAGTTTTTCTCAAACAACTTCTGTTTAAACTCCATTTGAAGTGCTGGAAGTTGACTCATAGGAATGCCTACTCCGGAGTGTTCAGGCACAAATGCACAGACCTAGTTATTGCTGATGTTATGATTTCTGTCATATTTATGTAATACTTGTAAAATGAGGTTGGTTCATCTTGGCTGGAGGAGGAATCAGGACCATCAGGAGTGATGTCATCAGGAGCAGGCAGGGTATCATCCAAAAAATGCACTCACTGGAAGCAGTCCTCACCTTGGAAGATGCTGACATTTGTGCAGTCACTGAGACCTGGTTTAAGGCTGCAGACAGCAGCCCAGCTCTACCAGGTTACATTTCCTTCCACACATTCAGACCACAAACTGAAGGCATGAGAACTAAAGGAGGTGTTGTATCAATATTCATTAAAGATAAATGCACCTCTAGATTGGTTAAACAGCATGATTCCTTTGAAATACTTCAGGTGCAATTGACTGTAGGCAAGACCCCTCTTCAGGTCATTGCCACTTATAGGATCCCCTCCATGAATCAGGGCATCCACTCAGCCTACTTGGATCTACTTCAGTCAATCAAGATACAACCAAACACCATGGTTTTGGGTGACTTTAATTACCCATCCATTGACTGGGTAAATTATACATATTCTAACTCACTTGCCCAAAGGTTCCTGGACTTTGTTAACACCAATGCCATGGACCAGCTGCTTGACATACCCACAAGGGTCTCAAACATCCTGGATCTGGTGCCCATCAACAGGGGGAACCACTGCAGCACCCCCAGTGTGTGGCCTTCCCTGGTAAGATCTGACCAGAAATCAGTCTCGCTAGAAGTAACTATAACACAAGACCCCTCCCCCCAGCAACAACTAGACTACAAAACGTCTTCAAGGCCAATTACAACCTCTTACATGACACCATAAATAGCTTCATAGCTCCTCCCCCCACTGATGGAACAGACACCTATGCTGAGTTATACACCAATGCTTTACACAATCACCTGTACACTTGTATTGACTCTGCCATACCCGATAGAACCAAAGCAAGATCTTCATGAAAAACAAACCTGCCTAGTGGACAACTTCCATTAACAGGCTATACAATAGGAGAAAGAAATTGCTGTCTAAGAGTAGGAAGGCATGGTCTCAAAATTGGAAACACTCCCTCCTCAACTTAAACAAGCAAATAAGACTCCTAGTCAAGTCATCCAAAACTAACTACAAATCCAAATTAACTTCCCTAACTAAGGATAACTAAAAGTAATTCTTTAGTTACGTCTGTAACCTCAAAGGTAAGGCCCAGATTTGTTCTGAACTTGTAGTTAATGGTACTGCATGTACAGAACCTATGGATATAGCAAACCTGCTGGCTGACAGGATCAGTGAAAACTTCACTCCCCTGTCCCCACCACAAAAACCCCAAAACATCCTTAACACTTGTCCCCCACCTAGTATCTCAGAATATCAATTCTTAAATGCCCTCGCCAAGGTTAATAACACAGCCTCTATCAGACCAGACAACATCCCGGACTGCATTCTACATTGGTTAAAACAGAAATTAGCATCACCATTGGGCATGCTTTTCAATCACAGCCTAACCATTGGCTTCATGAAAAACAGCTATCATCATCCCTTTGCACAAAGGGGGTGCATCCACAGACCACAGGAACTGTAGGTCCATTAGCCTGACCAGCCTTATGTGCAAGGCCACGGAATGAATCATCATGGACCTTATTAACAAAGATATAGGAAATCTCCAAACATTCAACCCCACCTAGTTTGGCTTTGTCAAGGGGAGATCATGCATGTTAAACTTGGTGGACTTCTTTGAGACAGTCACCAAAGCCCTTGACAAGGGTAGATCTGTGCTTACAGCCTACCTAGACATAGCTAAGGCCTTTGACACAATCCCCCACTCAGGCATCATTGATAAACTCACTGACCTGGGTATCAACCCATATATTGTCAGGTGGATTGCAAACTGACTCACTGATAGAACTCATACAGTCAAAATAGGGGAGTCCACCTCCTCCAGCAGACCAGTAACCAGTGGTGTTCTACAGGAATCAGTTCTGGGACCCCTACTGTTTGGAATCTTCTTCTCCGAAGTACAGGCTAAAACTAAAGGACTGTGGCTCACAAAGTTTGCTGATGACTGCAAACTGGGAGTGATCATTGAAAGCCCTAGCAATGTCAACATTCTTCATGAAGGTCTTATGCAGACTAATAACTGGTGCCAAAGTCATGGTCTTAAACTTAATGCAAAAAATTAATTATCATCCCTTTTAACAAGGGTGATGTTCTTGCAAACTACCACATCAATACCAATACCCTAAGCACACAGTCACTGTTGAGAGATCTGGGAACACAGGTCGACAGCAAACTTAATTTCAATCACCATGTCTCCACAGTGGTAAGAAGAGCATTTTATATTGCTCATTTCATAAGTAGGGGCATTGCCTCCAGAAAAAAAGAGGTTTTAACCCCCCTGTACTTTTCCCTCATCAGGCCAATAAAAGAGTACAATGCTCCCTTTGGTATGGTCCTTTCCAAAAACCTGCAGCAATTGGAGACTCCACAAAGGTTCCTTACAAAGAAAATTCAGGGTCTTCAAGGTATGTCTCATGAGGACAGACTGAAATCATTGTCACTTTAATCTGTGCTGTACAGACTGCTCAGAGGTGACCTGTGCCTTGCATATAGAGCAATCTCTGACCCAGCTTTAAAGGCAATGCTACACATTCACAAGTCAAATGGCACATGGGTCACTTGCTCAAAGGACCTTAATCTGGTATGTGACATCAACAGAACTTGTTGGAGAGAGAAATTTGCCTCATAGAGTTTGCCCCACCTTTGGAACAAACTTCCTATTCATGGTAAACAAAGCCCCTTATTGGCCCTATTTAATCATAAATTGGACAATTGGATGAGAAACCAGTAATTCACCCCAGACGTTCCACCTGTGTCCCTCTTGGACAGGGGGATTAGGTGCTGATTTTAGTGTCAGCTTGAACCAATCACCCCTGGGAACATGGGTTGAACTTGGCTAGGCTTGTAAGGGCCCAAGAGTCATTAGCCTAGTAACCTCCTATGATCCTATGATCTCCATGGATACCAGGCAGGTCTTCGTGAAATGCAAAGCATGGATCCAAGTTGGTAAGCCTAAACAGCAGTATAAGTTGTAAGAAAAACTCCTCAAAAGATTTTTCTTTGGAACACTTTAACAAAAACGCAATCTCCAGGCTGCAGATTATTGCAGGTTTGAGCTTAAGGTCTGGGGGAGGGTTTTGTGAGTTCCTCAGTGCAATATTTGTAGAATACTGACAAGTGTTGAACACAAATTTAACAGTGCATCATCAGTTAATGTAAGCTCCACATTTTGGCAGGTGGAGCAGATGGCATTCTCATGGGATGGCCCATAAGAATTTCATGAGGATTCAGTTTTCTGTTTGCATATATAGTTCATATTATACTTATGACAACCAAAGCAATGCATCATGCCACTTTAGCCTGGTCACTTCATATGTTTTTCCCAGCTTAATCTTAAAGATTCTATTTATGCACTCAATTAAACCAAATGACTGTGGTTAATGAGGACAGTGGAGTTGCAAGTTTACCTTAAAAACGTGACACAATTTTTTTATAATCTCCAGTGAAATGTGTGCCCCTGTCAGAATTAATAGTGTGATGTATCTCAAAATTTGATGTAAATCTTCTTTATTGTTTGCCTTAGTATCTGCATGCATGTGTTTAGCCCATGTGAAAATAATGCAGAAAATCTAGCTGAGGATTCACAAAAATTAACTCATTATAAGATAAGCACTTTTCTGTATCTGCGGTGGTGGTGCTGCGGTAGTGCTGTCGCCTCACAGTAAGACGTTGTCCTGTTCGATTCTCGGCTAGAGCGTCCTCTGTGTGGAGACATGCATGAATGGGCATACCTTCGTTAAAGGTTGTGCGTCAGAGCTGGCAACTCGGCATGTAAAAATCTACTGCCAATCATTAGCGGACTGGAGTTCCACTGTGGCAAACCCCTAACCGGGAAAAGCTGAAAGACACGACAACAACTTTTTAAAATTCTGTACATAGTGCTGAACCAAAGAATGAGAAGATGGAGCAAGCCAGTCACAATTCAGTAAATTTGTTAAACTAGTTTTTATGTGGTTGGGTAAATGACACGATCTTACCAGGCAAGACAATATAGACTGAGGTACCACAATGCATCCTTCAGGATGTCATCATCCTGATTTTATCTCTTTTCTTTCTTCTTTTCTGATGCCTCATCCTACATAGTAATTACTGATTCACAGTTAAGTGCAGGGTTACAAAGTAGCTCAGACACCATCCTTAAAGAAATCAGAAGACTATCTAACCTAGCAGCTTGCCTTACTGTTCTGTCAGACAGATTATTAGCCCTTGATAGCATGCCACTTCCTTTACTATGTGCTTGCACATTTAATACAGCTACCTGCTTGAGCAGCAAAAGAGAGTGTCTAATAAAGATTTAATGTGCCTGCTGATGTCAAAACCCCACATTGTCTTCATACCTCCCCAAAATCATGCACCACCCCAAATGCATATCGACTGTCTGAATAATTGTTTACCACTGTATCCCTAAGAGATTCAAATCTTGCATTATCACAGCACATTCAATACATACAGCAAATTCAGTAAATATCCTTTTTCATTTTATGCCACAGGATACATTCACAAAGAGCTCCAATTCAACATTCTTGAACATCAGTCAGGTCCTTTCTAGGAGAAAATAAATGGCTATTAGTAAAAATGCATTAATGTATTTCTTCCTCCTCTGCAGCTGATAGCAGAGATGCAGAGTTCAAAACTGGAAACCAAACATTTGTGATAGTTGGGTTCTGAAATCAACAGCAACTCATATTTTATCAGCCTTGAAGGAGAGAAATGCTGTGTTTTATGTTTAGTAAAATGTTCAGCCACTGCGTGGGGGACTATTGGGAATTCATGTCCTAGGACAATTAGAGCGGCATGTTCTGCTATTAGGGCAGCTGCAGCAATTGCACTCAGGCAAGGTGGCAGTCCTTTTGCCACTGGATCCAATGCCGTACTGTAATAAGCCAAAAGGGTTGTGATGCTTACATGCTTTTGTGTAAGCACTCTTGCAGGAAATTCACTTGTTAATATCACAAAAAAGTATAAATTACTTTCTGTAATCAGGTAGACAAATCAAAAGCATTTGTTAAATCTTGCTTTAACAGTGTAAATGGATTTTCATCACTTTCTCTCCACTGCAAGAGTTGTGCCATATTTTATTTAAGCACATTTGTTAATGTTTTTTTTTAGCTCTGTATAATCTGAAATCCATTGCCTACAATACTCTGCCGTCCCTAAGAAAAATCTAAACTATTTCTGAGTGACTGGCCTTTGGGTTCAGTTACTGTGTTAATACTTGAGTGTAATATTTATCTATTTCCTTGGGATATTAGATGACTCAGACATTTTACCTTTGCTGACCGAAGCTGTAATTTTTCTCTTGACACCTTATCTTTTCTCTGCTAACTTTGTCAACAAGAAAATAGTATCCTGTTAGCAATGCAGCAGAGTGTCTGATCCTATAGCAGACAGCTGAGTACACATCTGTAACAGAGAGATGAGTGGTCCATGGTGGTATAGAGCTAAGAATAGTTGCTGGATTAGGGACAACAGGATAAGAGGAAAGTGCTGCCTGATTTACAGCTCTCATATCCTGCACAAACCTGTTGGTGTTTCAGCCAGGCTTTTTAATTAGAAGAATGGGAGTGTTATAACAGCTTCTAATAGGGATGTTTATTCCCTGCTGTAAGAGAGAATGAATAACAGGTTGGAGTCCTGCTTCTGCTTTTGGCTTCAGGAGATATCATAGTACTTTGGGAATTGGTTTATTTGAATCTACTCTAATTTTTACTAGTTCTGCAGATTTTAATTGTTTTAGCAAATTAGAATGCTGTGACTATATACTTTGGGGTGCATATGGCAGCAATTCCTTTGTGTTTCCTTTTCAGTGTTTAATACTGCTAAAAATTCATCCTCTGTCTCACCAGGGACATCCAAATACACTGCCTCAGGGGTACAATAGATAGTGCATCCTAGTTTACATAACATATCTCTTCCCATTAAATTTACTGGAGCTGTGGTACTTAAAAATAATGCATGGGTCTCTTCTGTTAGGCCTAAGGACACAGGCAAAGGTTGTAACACAGGATAAACAACAGGAATATTAGTCACACCAACTTCTTTTACTTTCTGTATAGATAAAGGTATTTATCTAGTTGAACTCACTTTAAGTACAGACCTAGTGTCGAATGTATCAATTAAAAATAGGACTTCTTTCTCTCCTACACTTAGTTCAACATAAGGTCTCTTTTGATTTATTCATACAAAATAAATTAGGCTTACTCTCTTTTTTTTCTCTCTGTTCTTGGTAAAATGTTCAGCATACTTAATTCATTCACTCCAGAGCAGTTCAGAAAAAGCTGCCTGCTTAATTTCACCATAGGAACAACAGTGCAGCCTGAGCTCATTTTCAGAAAATCCATTTCTAATACCATACAGAAAACAAATGTTCTTAACTCTTTAACTAGACTAAAAATGTAAATGTGAAAGTTGTTCAGCAGGCACTGACCTTTCCAACAGTGTAAATGTTGATAGTGTGTATTAAAGTCATTATTAAATATTTGGCAAGGAATGCTGATATTGTGCATATTTTTTACCTTTTTGGAAAAACAAAATACAATATCTTGGTCAATTGCAGACCCATACAATTTGTATTTAATTTGTTTGTATGAATGTCAGCTTCCAAATGATACTTTAACCATTACTTTGTGATGCTCCTTTACGGAGATATTCACAAAAAATGATTAATATAATATTTTTCATTATTGATAAACAAAGCATATCTCATCACCTGTAATAGACAGAGGCTACATATCAGTGTACAGATTGTGTGTCTCAATGTCAGCTTCAAAATGATGCATCATCTGTGCCATCACCATGCTCCCTTGCAAAGATATGGGCATAATAATAATAAGTATTGGAAATGTATAATTTTCATAATCCTACAAGACTAAATAAACTGTGATAGCTGTACATGTGTATAGTGCACAGACACAGTTGTTTTACCATGTTGTAAGGAGTAACATGGTCTTCAAAATGAGGTATTACTTAACACACTGACATGTTCCCTTGCAAAGTTATGTACCAAAATATGAAAAAAAATCATAACTTCCATAACCTAAGTCCTAAACAAACTTTGATATCTGTACATGTGTACAGCATACAGACACAGTTCTTTTATCATGTGATAAGGACTAAAACTGTCTTCAAAATGAGGTATGACTTGGCACAAGTACATGGTCCCTAGCAAAGTATTTTACCAAAATATGAAAAAGGAATCATAATGTCCATAACCTGAGTCCTAAAACTGTGATGTCTGTACATGTGTACAACATACAGACACAGTTCTTTTACTACTTTGAAACTATTAATATTGCTTTCAAAATGAGGTATTACTTAGCACATTGACTTGCTCCCTTGCAAAGTTATTTACCAAAATGCCAAAGAAAACTTTCTTCTTAAATATTAGCTATGTTCTGAAACCTATACAGTTTCCTTGCTAAAACAAAACCTTAGGCAAAGAAGCTGGATGACAAGTTCAGTGAGGTAGGAGAATGTAAGTGGGCTCCAGAATGGCAGGAAAGAGGATAAAGAATCACTAGCAGTTTACAAAAAATGTTCACTGAAATCGAAAACAATGGAATGAACAGTACAACAAGCATGATAAAGGGCAGTTATGGATTACATCAATAACTTAGAGGGATACAAAAATAACAGCTAATGGCTTGCTCTCCTTCTTTGGCAGGCAACAGTACCTGTTTACTCTCTAGTGAGACCAGAGAATTAAGAAGACACAGGCAAAAAGGGTGCCTAGGGTGTAGTAAACCATACAAATATGCAAGTGCAAGCACAGCCTGAATGCACATTCCTCCCATAATAAATTTGGAGGCATACAAAACTGCGACAGCTGTTTGAGCAAAAGATATATCATGGGCATAATCACATTCCTTCATTCATTCATGGGAAGACCTAAACTAAACAACAACCTTGTTAGTTGCTTTCATTATAAGAAAACAAAACACTAACATGCTAAAGGTATTTCCACAGTCAATCCTTTGAACCCAGATGAAATGATTCAAGTAGAAAGAACAAACTCATGTAATGTCACTTTTAAAACACTAACTGAAAGAGAAAGTTTTTGTATTTGATCCAAGGTTTTTCACAATTTTAATACTACAACCAACAAGCAATTTATATTCATTAATTCAGCTCTGACTGGTTAAACAGATTACAACAATCCAAGCGGGGGGGGGGGGGCATGCAAGATTTTCATCATACAAAACTCCATATAGGAAATTTCATTCTAGCCAGATACTGTACTTAATTGCTACTCTCCATATTAAGTACTATTTTGTATTCTTGGCTATTAGTTGCACCATTTGCCTACTAGTTTTTTTTTGTTTGTTATTTTTAATGCTTGGCTATCTGTTGGACCATTTTTCTCCTGTTACAGAATGAAAAAAAATAAATAAATAAATAAAAGCACTGGAAAAAATCACTCTGTACAATAAAGAAAAGGTTTTACATTCTTCTCCATAAAACAAAGAATGTTTTGTTTTTAATTCAGATAACAGTCTACATAAAATCAATATAAAGCTGTAACAGAGAGCCATTTCCAAACATCACATACTACAGTACAGCATGTCAATGGAAAATGCACTGATTGAAAAAGTGATCTTTAGTTAGGACTTGAAAAACATCCATTGACGTTATCACTAACCTGCTTCTTCTGTCCTGACCTACAACACACTGTAAAGTTTTGCAAATTAAATGTGCCACTTTATTCATTTGGTACGTGCATAGAAATGCCACTGCATCATTCTTCAAGTAACTGCTTACCCATGCCCTTGTGATTCAAAATGCATTTAATCTCCAATAAATAGATTGTTAACACCTGCTGATCAAAACACAGATCAATCAAGACATTATAGCAATGTGCTGCACAATTCTGGCACCCTTTCCAGTCCTTCAGATGTTAGAGACTTGTTTTAACCCCACAGCAAGGACAGAAAATTCCTTGCTGAACTACCCCCATAAAAAGTACAGATAGCTTAAAGCATATTCTAAACATCTCCAATCTTAAAGGGATGTGATTTTTATCAGACTGGACATCTCCCATAGTATTAAGAGCAATTATCAGTGTGCAGAAGCAACAAGTTTCTATAGCTGTCAAAAAATTAAACAATTACCCGCTACCTGGAGTTATAAGAACAATGTTTTCATATGTTCACATTAAAAAAGAGTCATTGACCAGTGATCCCCAGAAATCAGACCCCACACTACCTGTTGACACATTTGATTCTATGAAAACACGTCATTGTCAAGTAGGTCTTGGAAAGGAAAATGTTGGTTTAAGGCCAGTAATAAGAATGGACAGTTCTTATATGCAGTAACTTTACACTTCTATGAAAAAACTAGTCACAAATACTGTGTTAAAAAAAACTACAACTAATAAAAAATTAGACTACTGATGGAGGCATTCCCTGGGAGGCTCCAGAAATGGGGTGTGCTCCCACAACTTAACAGTGTATTACATCCCTAGTTTTCAAATGGACAGAATACTTCCCATTAAGAAAAAAAATCAAGCAAATCACTTAAAGCCTTACTTTCCTTTGGTGGTCCCTCAGTGGGTGATTTATGCGTTAACTACACTTCGGTGACTAAAGCCTTTTCAAAGTTGGGCTGGTGTGGTGCATTTTCTCTCCACGAAATGTTCCACTGCACCTGATTCTTTTTTAGAAATTGTAACACAGCAAGCAAAGGCTGTCTATTTGAAAGCTTCAAAGCTGACTTTGCCCCCACTTTCCCATCTACTTCCTCTTCGATAGCCACCATTGGGATGAGAACTTTCAGGGACCTAACTGAACATTTATGTTACCTGACCTAGAAAGGCAGAAGAGCAGTGAAACTTCTGGATGACAACGGTCAAACCGGTGTGATTTCTCCAGTAGCGATCTGTGCACTCTGTTCCCAGAATAAATAGAGGGATCCAGTAGCAAGTAAAATCTGCAAATATTTGTAGAAAGAAAGGAAATACCTGCTGCTGGACCCTCTATCCAAGCAGCTCTTTTAGGGCACACCTTACTGATTGATTCATGCAGGGCTTCCCTTTTCTCTTTCAACCCTTCATACTCATGACTTCTAATACTTGCATTTGCACCTATCCCTGCTTCTTTAACCAGTTTTCCATAAATTTCTGGAGTAACTACTACTTCTAATAACTGACACGGTTCTGTGCTGGATACCATACTATCCTGATTTCGAAGTACAGCTGCTGTTTTGTTAGCTCTTTGTTGTAGAAGTTACACAACATAAAGGCAGGAGCCAATGTTTCTTGTACATAAAATATTGGAACTTTTCCTATTTCTGCTTCCATATTATGTTGGTTAGTGTGCCTCATTTGGGGATGGAAGATTAAGAGCTAGGCAGATGGCTTTACAATATAAGTTAGCTTGGCTTATACAGGGCTCTAACTGATGTGGTCTGGAATCTCAAGGTTACCCGGGTTGTGGATATTGATAGGTCCTTTCATGTGTGGAGTTTAGTTTTAACATACTCGACTGGTAGTTAAATTTGCCTGGGGTATTTGATAGGGTCATTGGATGCATAGTTTTAGTTATGGTTGCTTTGTCATAGATGGGAGTGGCGGTGGTACATTTCTCCCCGGGTTGGCAGGATAGGTTGTCCTTGAAGATGCTTTGGAATGTGTGATGCATTTTGGATGTGTTACATGTCTTTTTCTTTCTTGCAGATGGGGTCTTGGAACACTGTGGCTGTAATTTGGAATAGGTGGGTATAAGGTGGAGCCTGCTCATTACTATTAGAGAGTTTAATTTTGTCCTTTCTTTGTAGATGGTGGTGTGCCGAGTACCAGTTGTGGCGATACAGTGAATTTGCAGATGATGGAAGCAGTGGCGAGGGAGGAGGTTACACAAGGGGAACACAAGTGGGCAACAGTTACTGATGGAAGTAAGTGGATTTCAAAGTTGTTGAGTTTTGGTAGAGGATTTTACACTGCTAGTTAGAGAAGGACAGACATTTTGAGTTTTTATATCAGGGTTAATGGATTGTACAATTTGTTCTATTAATCATTAGTATGTTAGATTAACGATGAAAGTTGTTCCTGCTTTTGGGCATTTGCATTCAATAGTAAAAGGGAGCATGGCCATTGGCCATAGGTAAGGGTTTGATGGGGTGACAGGGGTCCTGGTCAGTGCCTCATTGTTAAGTAATCATGGTATGTGTGCACATAGAATTTATCGTTTCTTTCTTTGCAGATTGCTGGAGTGCAGAAAGCATTGTGTGGTGGCTTAAAAAGGGGATTTGAAAGGTGATGTTTTTGATAGGATGGACATTCTTGCTACTTGAATGGGGCACAAGGAGGGTCTGAGTAATCATCCTAGTAAGGCATGTTTGAGCTCTGTGTGTAATTAGTGGGAGCTGATTATTGCATTGGTATATGGGGCAAGTAAGGAAGAGTTAGCTAAGGGGGCCAAAGGGGAAAACTGTCAGGGATGGTTTATGGGGAGTGTGGGGATCCCATGGGATGCGTAGGGTCACAATGTTCATAGGAGCACAGGAACTTATTAGGCTGCAGATCTACGGCTCCTGCAAGCCAGTGAAGTTCAATCCTTGCTTTCTTGGAACCTTGGGTGGTCGTATTCACTCATCCAGTTGTTTGAACCATATGTGGGGGAAGGGCCAAGGAGGTGTTTGACATGATGCTGGCATTTGTTCCTAATGGGTGACAACTTGGGGTGAAAATTTTGTCTCTTGAGTAGGTAGTGTTAATGTTACATTTCAGGTTAAAGTTTTACAGAATAGCACAAGGATAATTTCACTTGGGGTTTGGGTGAATTTTATAGATAAGGTTTTAGTAAGCATGGCAGGTAGGTGGCTGTGTTGGTGTAGTTTTAGAAACTGGGTGCATTGTTACAGGGGAGTCAGAATGTATAAGGAAGCCTGATTGCAGGATAAGGCAGCTGTAGGATACTAGTGGTATAGGTAACATGGAAAGAGCTTTTTAGGGGAAAGGCTAGGGACAAATAGGAGTTAAGAAGGGTTTAGTAATGAGTGAATTGGGGGTGTTTATGGCTTGGCATGTAGAGTATTTCATTGCTGAACATAGGTGAGGTTTCAGGCACTAGATCAAGGGGTGCTGGATTTCTGCCATCTAAGGTTAGGACATTAAAGTTTTGGAGTTAGACTATTCCCTACGGTAATGGAGTTGCACATATAGAACTGGGTAGTGGGTGAGGTAAGGTGATATGCTACGGTTAGCAGGGTCTTGGGTGTGAGACTTGATGCTAGTTGTTTGACTGGGTGCTGTCTTGAGTTCAAGAGGTTATAGTTTGTGGTTTGCTGTGGTTATAAGCTGTCAATACATTCAGGTTGAGCCATGATTTCAACTTTGAAGGCAGTGGGCTAAAAGGGTATGCGTTCTCTTGGTGTGGATGTTCCGGTGTTACAGTGGGGTCACAGGAATCCTACTTTATTTAGTTTCACTAGGGTGGGTTTCAGTGATGGCATGGCAAAGGGGTTTATGATGGGATTCTAAGGTGCTTTACCGATGATGGGTACACCAAATGATGTTTGGCTTGATCCTTCCCTTTATGGGAAGTGGACTGAACAATTTTGGGTAGAAGGGAGGGGGAACAGCCTGGTCAGGCTGGTTGGCAGAGAAGAGGGATAGGCGTGCCCTCTTCTGTTCCCCCTCTGATGTCTGGATGTTCATTTCAAGGATCTGGGAAAAGAAATGAATAGTTGGAGGAAGCTTGCTGAATAGATAAGCAAGCTGAGGTAAGGATGGTGCTTATTTGGTGGAAGGTAATTCAATGGATGGTGTATGAAGTGAGTTGGGATGCTGCTTCATAAGTAAAGTAAGCAAGCAGAGGTATGGACCCTGCTTGTTTGGGCAGGGTGAGTAGGTACGCTGCCCTGATTAACATTACAATGAATGGTGTATGAAGTGAGATGGGACACTGCTTCATAAGTAAAGTAGGGGGGTTGAGGTATGGATGCTGCTTACTGGGGCAGGGTGAGTAGGTATGCTGCCCTAACTAACATTGCAAGGATGTTATGCTGTATTTAGAATCATATCATGACTATTCTTAATTCATAAAGTTGGTGATCAAAGCTATGTTATGGAAATCTAATAAAGGTCATCAAATGTCATTTGGTGTGATGTGTGTTATTGAAGGGGACCGGGACAAATGAAGTTTGGCAACAAACTAAGTTGTCCCAGGACATCTTCATGGGGGTGGTTAGGTTAATATTAGAGAAATTTAAGTGGGCTGGGGAGGTGAAAGGGTTAAGTGCAGGCAGGGATGGAAATGAGATAATGATGGGGAGGGGTGTAAGAGGTTTAGTTTAGTGTAGTTGGGTTAAGCAATCACATTTTGGCATGAACTTGCTACCCACCCACCTCCCCTTTTTCGTTGGTGGGGAGTAGGGTTATTTATCAGTAAGGGTAGGCGGAGAAGAGGGATAAGCTCATTTCAAGGATCTAGGGAAAGGAAATGAGTAGTTGGAGGAAGCTTGTTGAATAGATAAACAAGCTGAGGTAAGGATGGTGCTTATTTGGTGGAAGGTAATTCATTGGATGGTGTATGAAGTGAGTTGGGATGCTGCTTCATAAGTAAAGTAAGTGAGCAGAGGTATGGACCCTGCTTGTTGGGCAGGGTAAGTAGGTACACTGTCCTGATTAACATTACAATGAATTGTGTATGAAGTAAAATTGGGCGCTGCTTCATAAGTAAAGTATGTGAGTAGCGGTATGGATGCTGCTTACTGGGGCAGGGTGAGTAGGTACGCTGCCCTGATTAACATTACAAGGATGTTATGCCATATTTAGAATCAATTATGTCATGAATAGTTGTAATTAGTAAAGTTGATGATCAAAGATATGTTGTCGTCAAATGTCATTTGGTGTGATGTGTGTTATTGAAGGGGTCCGGGACAATAAATGTTGGCTTCTGAGTTTGTTTAAAAGAACACATTACACACACATGCACACACACACACGCACACACGCACACACACACACACACACACACACACACACACACACACACACACACACACACACACACACACACACACACACACACACATACACACACACACAGAATGCTGCAACCTAAATTTGCATTATTTGTGTTCAGTCCTTCTAGTACTTCAGCAATGAAATATAATGCAAACTTACATGTCAGCATCTTGGGTTAAAGAAACAAGTCAAGTTTTGGATAATTAACAAAATGCAGCTGCAACCAGCAATGCCATTATATCAGTTTCACATGATGTTGTTCATAAAAGTAATAATGACAGTTCTAGTGCTGTGATCCCAGCAAAGCCATGGCAGTACTAATTTCTCAAAGAAACTGGAACAGAGACAAAAAAGCAATATTATGACAATTGCTCAACACCAGGAAAACCTAAGCCTACCAGATCATGTCATGGAATCGTTAATTTCTGTGGTTAGCTCTGTTTGGTCAAAGACAAAGCTTGCAGAATTTAGGTTTGGGTAATCCCTGTAACACCTGCACTACATGTCATCATGGGGAACTCCTGTCTTGCTGTATGCATGCATTAGATGTGCAAGGTAGTGGCTATTTTTGGAGCTATGAGAGGATGACAAGGATATGGAGGTAAATGTAGGTCAGTGTCATTTTGCTGCATATTTCTTTCCTTTTTAGTGCTCGATAGCTGTTGAAAATCAGCTATAGACCTTTATTTGTTGTTAGAAGGGATACATACATACATACATACATACAAATATTTCAAGCACTGGCATTAATGCCCTTCTAGCTTGCCAATATACCAAAATACTTGTTCCCATAATAAGTGTCCAGGCTGCTCTTAAAAATATCTAAACTAGTGCTTACTTTAATGTATTTTGGTAGTCTGTTCCATGCAGAGAACCAATTAGTACACTTCTCATTCCTATAGAACCTCCTACATAGGTTGTCTGATGATTCTCTAGTGCTTTTTGATAACCTCAAACAGGAGTTATACAACTAGTAATTTTATCATAGGACATTCACATACAAATACACACACATGGCATGAATACAGACATGCACAACTCTGGACTGTTGGAAGAAGGATCAATTCTTCTATGGCATGTCTTTAGGGTATACCAAGAAACTGGTGCACCTGACAAATATGCATGTACAGGGAGGATTTGCAAGCTCTCCTCAGAAGGTTCCCCAGCTGAGAACTGAACTAGAGATCCAAAAACTGTGAAATAACAACACTAACTGCTATGCCACAATAAAAAAAAAAAACTTTAAAGGAATAAAAGTAACTAATACCAATCCCCCCGCACACACATATAGAAAAATATATAACTTTTTGCTCTGCACATTACTTCTTGTATTGCTTGATATAAATGTTGTAACTGGCACAAATCCATACTGAGTAGAATGATTAAAAACAAATCAATAACTTTACAGTAACCCCTTACCTCCTAAACATGTTCATTCACTCTGTCCACAGAATATTGACTGGTATTCCCTATTTTTACTCTTTGAATTTAAAAGTCCATTCCTATAAAGTGGTTCAGCACTTATTCATGAAATCTTCAGGAAATGTTACTGGCATAATATAAAATTTCATTGGTCTTAACTTCTATCTTCAAAGACAAAGTAGCAGCTGCATCTTGAATTTTAATGAAAAATATTTTAAAACATTTTTTATGCCTCAACATATACATAAAATGAAAATATTACTTTTGTACAGATGAACATATACCTTTTGGGTCTTTAATCATGTTAACATTGTATATTTATGTTTTGATAACTTTTCTTTTTACTTTGAAAAGAAATGACACATTTCACATTTCTTTTCAGAGATTTATTTTTTTTTGTAAAAGTTGCAATCAGATAATTTACAAGAGCCATTCTTGCTTGGATTCTACCATAACTTCATATGAGAATATCTTTATCCTGTGTTAAGATAATATAAATTTTTCAGGACAAAATTACTTGATAATTCCACTTTTGTTTTATTTTCTGTAGTGTAACATCTTTTAGTGAAATTGCTAACAGAATCTCAAATATGAGCATTCCTCTAACAGCAGGGCTGACCTTAGGGTAAACCGGTATTCTAGGAGAAAAGGCTCCATGGTACCCCTTGACAGACTACCAAATCCATCTTGGCCTATTCACACTATCCAGACTGCATTTTTTTCTTCTTTTTTCTCACAGTTTGTCTTATTCTTTAGTTCTTTGGGTTTTTTTTTCTGCAGTTATTCATTTATTCAACAAGACTGCACTGTGATAACTGTAAAGGAAACAACTGCATTAAGGTGGTGGCCTGGGATCTGCAAGGAGCTTGAAGCCATGGGGATTGCAGCTGCTCTGAGGTGCATTGTAGAGGTTTTTTTAATGACCTTCTCTTCCAGTGATTGGCTGAAGAAAAGCCATGATGAAAAAAAATATTTAGCTTTACTTGTCAGCTTTGTGTTTTCCAGCATCCTTTCAGCACATTATAACTGACCAAAACTACAGTATAATAATTGCAGTGGAAATAATTTTATTAAGTTAGGCAGCCCTCAAAAGTGATGGGTGTTCTAAATGATCTCAGATGCATTTTTCAGTTTTATAAACAACTTTCTCATCCAGTAATGGCCTGAACAGAAATCACGATTAAAGGAAGAAATTCAGTCTTGTTCTACAACTTTGGTTTTCTCTGAATCCTTTCAATGCACCCTAGCTACACTGAAATAACTGTCAACAATAAAAACGGAAAAAAAAAATCTGGATCACACAGTGAAGTAACTGTACTTTATTTAAAATCCACCAAGCAAACGACTAAGCACTTTCGCTATGAATATAGCTTCTTCAGAGTCAAGTTTGGTTCATATTACCCTCCACATAAATAATACTAAACCACCAACCAACATTCATCAATTCAATTGCATCACAAGAAACATAATTTCCTCTCATAAATAATTAATAAAATGATTATTCAAGCTACAAGAGTTAAACATTCAGTTGTTCTCATATTCAAAAAATATTTTATGTTTATATATATATATATATATATATATATATATATATATATATATATGGGTTCACTTTATAACATCGAAATACTAAAATGTCGAATTTCAGTATCTCAAAGCTATAAAGTCGAATGTTAGAAATAGCGAACGTTCATAATCGCAAATTTCACATATCTCGAATATATGTCGAATTCGCGGTTATGAAGTTGCGCTACGTAATGTCCGGGTTTGTGTTTTGGTGGTGCGCGGTGCCATGTGTGGATGTAGGTGTTATGTCAGGTAAGTGAGTGTTTTGTAAGGGTTTTGAGTGGGAGTTAGAGTGTGTGTGAGGGATTGGAGAATGTGCGTGTGTGAATGAGCTTTCGTGTTGTGTTTGTGCGATCTCGGAGTTAGTATATATAAGTAGGGGGGTGTGGGGGATGCAGCCCCCCACATAGGGGGTGCAGGGGGGCTTGTCCCCCTGCTTATGTGTGTGTGAGTTGTGTATGTGTGTTTTTTTTTGTTTATGTTGTGATGTGGGTGTTGTGTTGTATGTTTAGTGTAGTGTGTGCGGTGTTTTCGGTTATGTGGTTTCGCGGTTTTTGTTTGTCGGTGTTTTGTGGATTCGGTTTTATAGTCTTGAGATACTGAAATTCGATATTTCATCATTTCGAGGTTATAAAGTGAATCCATATATATATATGGGTCCACTTTATAACATCGAAATACTGAAATGTCGAATTTCAGTATCTCAAAGCTATAAAGTCGAATATTAGAAATAGCGAACGTTCATAATCGCGAATTTCACATATCTCGAATATATGTTGAATTCGTGGTTATGAAGTTGCGCTACGTAAAGTCCGGGTTTGTGTTTTGGTGGTGCGCGGTGCCTTGTGTGGATGTAAGTGTTATGTAAGGCAAGTGAGTGTTTTGTAAGGGTTTTGAGTGGGAGTTAGAGTGTGTGTGAGGGATTGGAGAATGTGCATGTGTGAGTGAGCTTTTGTGTTGTGTTTGTGCGATCTCGGAGTTAGTATGAATAAGTAGAGGGGGTGTGGGGGACGCAGGGGGGCTTCGATATTTCAGCATTTCGAGGTTATAAAGTTAATCCATATATATATATATATATATATATATATATATATATATATATATATATATATATATCAAAATTTGTTTAAAAATAATCTTCTCTAACATTTCTTTCATAAATCAATATTATGCACATCAGAATCATCATTGCTATTCACACAACACTGATTTTCTATAGTGAGGGCAGCTTATATCAATTATTTTAAATTCATAATAACATTTGCCCTTTGTTTTAAAATAGGCTTAATCGAAATGCTATCATTCAATCCAGGTGGATTCTATGAATTCAGTCTCAATTGCCATCTGAATTCTTTGATTTCCACCTCAGTTTTATAATCACCACCTCTCTCATTGTAAAATATTCTATCTATTACAAAAAAAAAATGATTTTTTTAAAATGTCCACACTGCTTACTATGTAAAAAAAGTGCATTATAAATATTTTCATTCTTTATTGCCCTTAGATGTTCAGCAACCCTGACTCTAAGCCTGCGATTAGTTTTGCCTACATAGAAAGCTTCACAGGTGGTACAGGTTGCCACATAAACCAGCATGGATGTATTGCAGTTACACTTTCCAGGGCAGGCAATAGAAGCTTTATAGTTCTTAATCATTACATACGACCCATCATTGATATACCTACAGTATTTACAAGCCCCACATTTTGTCATTAAAGAAATCTGGTATCTATTAACATTCTGTTGTTTATCCAGCAAATCCCTAATATTCTTTCCCCTGCTATAGACTACCTTTGGTTTATAGCCTAATAGGGTTTTGTTGTTAATATCAAGGCAAGAGTTCCAACCTTTCTCCAAGGCCTTGGCCAATTTGGGGGCTGTCAAATTGTACCTTAAGACCAAAGCATCAGGTTTTCTATTGTTACTACCTTTACCTCTACCTGAATGCCCTCAAATTTCTTTATTATTGGATAGTATACGGTTTCTCTTTTTTTAAGATTTCTTTCTTAACATTTATTAACAATTTCAACAGATAACCTCTCTTTATAAACATGCCAGTCAATTTAAAAAGTTAATCTTTGAACTGGCTGTTATCACTAACAAGCTGAGAAACCATTACCATCTATCATTTCACTATGCTCTTAGTTTGGTAACCAGGATGACAGCTCTTATAGTGCAGCAGAGAATTTGAATAATTTTCTTTTCTATAAATGTTACTACTGAACCCATCAATGGTTTTATACAACTTGATCCCTTGATCCCCACCCTTTGTTGTAATACACTTGTTGCTGGCTCCAATGTCCACCATTTCTCTTGTTTTTGAGTCTCTCTGACCTCCTCACTTCAGAGGTCTGTTCCGGAAAATGGTGGTTCCTCCCATAAGTGTTACTGGTTCGTGATTCCTCATCCATCTGGTAAATTTGATTATTATCATCCCTAAAATTTTCATTAGTTTTCAAATCCCTGTGCCCCCATTCTATTGGATAGGCAGTTATTTTTTATAATCTCTAGTGTCCCTCTCAGTTTTCTTGTGTTTGTTCATAGAATTCTTTTTGACAAATTCGTCAACATTATGTAACACCTTCATGTAATTGTCTTTATATTGACTAAACAACAAGTCATTTAAAATGCTATTGTTCAGCGATGTTATTTCCTCTTGTAGCTGACTTAATTTTATCTTGATTATTCCGTATAATAATATTTAACATTTCCAGCCCAGTTTTATCAAATAAACCAAGTTCACAAAAAGCTAACGTACCTGATTCAATACCCATCAGTAATTTCCACAGTCTTAATCCCTTTGGGACCTGGTTAAGAGCTAACGATTTAGATAAGAACATATTGTCCATTTGTAGAGCTCGAAACTTAGTGCAAACCTTTTCAAAGTTTGCTATCTGTTCTTTCAGGGTCGGCATCTCCTTTCTCGCCTCTTGCAGGCCTGAGGAATCCATTTCTGGTAGAGTAAACCATTCCGTGAAATCACTTCCTTCCAGAGGAAGACCCCTTGTAATCAGTGTAATTTTTGTCATGGTACTCCCAACTTGTTGGTTATTCAGGGGTGGAAAATCTTTATCAGCCATGTTACAATCTGTAACAACCACCTCAGTTATAGGCGAATGCAGAGTATATAGCTCAAGCTGGGTGCTGGTTAAAGTAGTAGTGTTCCACTCTTCATTACCGGCTCTGTCACTTAAAACAAGTGCTGCCAGTTTTTGTACTGATAAAGTCAACGGAACCCCACCACAGGCCGGAATGCCAACTGATAATATAATAAACTATGTACAAAGGACAACAAAACTGTCAACAATAAAAACGGAAAATAAAAAAATCCGGACCACACAGTGAAGTAACTGTACTATATTTCAAATTCACCAACAAAACAACTAAGTGCTTTCACTATGAATACAGTTTCTTCAGAGTCAAGTTTGGTTCATATTACCCTCCACATAAATAATACTAAACCATCAATCAACATTCATCAATTCAATTACATCACACGAAACAGCATTTCCTCTCATAAGTAATTAATAAAATGATTATTCCAGCTACAAGAGTTAAACATTCAGTTGTCTCTCATATTCTAAACATATTTTATGTTTTTACATATATATATATATATATATATATATATATATATATATATATATATATATATATATATATATATATATATATATATATATATATATATATATATACATCAAAATTTGTTTAAAAACAATCAACTTCTCTAACATTTCTTTCATAAATCAATATTATGCACATCAAAACCATCATTGCTATTCACACAACACTGATTTTCTATAGTGAGGGCAGCTTATATCAATTATTTTTAATTCATAATAACATTTGCCCTTTGTTTTAAAACAGGCTTAATCGAAATGCTATCATTCAGTCCAGGTGGATTCTGTGAATTCAGTCTCAATTGCCATCTCAATTCTTTGATTTCCACTTCAGTTTTATAATCACCACCTCTCTCATTGTAAAATATTCTATTACGAAAAAAATGAATTTTTTAAAATGTCCACACGGTTTACTATGTAAACAAAGTGTATTATAAACATTTTCATTCTTTATTGCTCTTAGATGTTCAGCAACCCTGTCCCTAAGCCTGCAGTTAGTTTTGCCCACATAGAAAGCTTCACAGGTGGTACAGGTTGCCACATAAACCAGCATGGATGTATTGCAGTTACACTTTCCAGGACAGGCAATAGAACTTTATAGTTCTTAATCATTACATACGACCCATCATTGATGTACCTACAGTATTTACAAGCCCCACATTTTGTCATTAAAGAAATCTGGTATCTATTAGCACTCTGTTGTTTATCCAGCAAATCCTTAATATTCTTTCCCCTGCTATAGACTACCTTTGGTTTATAGCCTAATAGGGTTTTGTTGTTAATATCAGGGCAAGAGTCCCATCCTTTCTCCATGGCCATCGCCAATTTGGGGGCTGTCAAATTGTATCTTAAGACCATAGCATCAGATTTTCTATTGTTACTACCTTTTCCCTCTACCTGAATGTCCTCAACTTTCTTTAATATTGGATAGTATAGAGTTTCTCTTTTCTTTAAGATTTCTTTCTTAACATTTATTAACAATTTCAATGAATAACCCCTCTTTATAAACATGCCAATCAATTTAAAAAGGTCATCTTTGAACTGGGAAAAAGTTTTTCCATATAAGTTCATGGGGAATATAAGATCATATAACAGATTCCTGGACGATATACTTGTTCTCTGGGAAGGAGATATTATCCAGATGGATGAACTCATTGATTATTTGAATGGGACAACACCCTTTTTAAAGTTCACCCATACTTGCCATAGTAGCGAAATTAATTATTTGGATATCAAGTTGTATAAAACAATTGATGGGTTGAGTAGTAACATTTATAGAAAAGGAAATTATTCAGATTCTCTGCTGCATTATAAGAGCTGTCATCCTAGTTACCAAACTAAGAGCATAATTAAAGGACAGATGGTAAGGGTTTCTCGGCTTGTTATTGATAACTGCCAATTCAAAGATGACCTTTTTAAAATGATTGGCATGTTTATAAAGAAGGGTTATCCATTGAAATTGTTAATAAATGTTAAGAAAGAAATCTTAAAGAAAAGAGAAACCTTATACTATCCAATATTAAAGAAAGTTGAGGGCTTTCAGGTAGAGGGTAAAGGTAGTAACAATAGAAAATCTGATGCTATGGTCATAAGGTACAATTTGACAGCCCCCAAATTGGCCATGGCCTTGGAGAAAGGATAGAACTCTTGCCTTGATTTTAACAACAAAACCCTATTAGGCTATAAACCAAAGGTAGTCTATAGCAGGGGAAAGAATGTTAGGAATTTGCTGGATAAACAACAGAGTGTTAATAGATACCAGATTTCTTTAATGACAAAATGTGGGGCTTGTAAATACTGTAGGTATATCAAGGATGGGTCGTATGTAATGATTAAGAACTATAAAGCTTCTATTGCCTGCTTTGGAAAGTGTAACTGCAATACATCCATGCTGGTTTATGTGGCAACCTGTACCACCTTTGAAGCTTTCTATGTAGACAAAACTAATCGCAGGCTTAGGGACAGGGTTGCTGAACATCTAAGGGCAATAAAGAATGAAAATATTTATAATACACTTTTTTTTACATAGTAAACAGTGCGGAAATTTAATTTTTTTTTTTTTTCGTAATAAGAGTATTTTACAATGAGAGAGGTGGTGATTATAAAACTGAGGTGGAAATCAAATAATTCAGATGACAATTGAGACTGAATTCACAGAATCCACCTGGATTGAATGATAGCATTTCGATTAAGCCTGTTTTAAAACAAAGGGCAAATGTTATTATGAATTTAAAATAATTGATATAAGCTGCCCTCACTATAGAAAATCAGTGTTGTGTGAATAGCAATGATGATTTTGATGTGCATAATATTGATTTATGAAAGACATGTTAGTGAAGTTGATTGTTTTTAAATAAATTTTGATACATATATATATAAACATAAAATATTTTTAGAATATGAGAGACAACTGAATGTTTAACTCTTGTAGCTTGAATAATAATTGTATTAATTATTTATGAGAGGAAATGATGTTTCTTGTGATGTAATTGAATTAATGAATGTTGATTGGTGGTTTAGTATTATTTATATGGAGGGTAATATCAAGCAAACTTGACTCTGAAGAAGCTATATTCATAGTGAAAGTGCTTAGTTGTTTGGTTGGTGTATTTTAAATAAAATACAGTTGCTTCGCTGCGTGGTCTGGATTTTTTATTTTCTGTTTTTATTGTTGACAGTTTTGTTGTCCTTTGGACATAGTTTATTACTCTGTAATAACTGTGTTGGAACATCTGCATTATGCTGGGGTCTGACAGCTGAAGCTCTGTAGTGTATTTTACATTTTTTAAGCAGCATTTTCATTCAATGATGCCCTTAACAAAATGATTAAGAGAAGAGATTCAGTCTTGCTCTTCAACTTTGGTTTCCCTGAATCCTTTCAACACATCCTAACTGGCCAAGACTATACTGTAATAATTAAAGTACACTTGGAGTAGAGGGTCCACTAAACACCAGAAGCCATTATGGTTACAGATACTCTGAGATGCATTTTAGAGTGTTTTTACCAACCTTTTGATTCAATAATGGCCTAAACTGAATGTCATACTTGAAGATAAATTTTAGTTGGACCTTTTCATTTCAAGAAAGAAATTATTTGTATATAAGGCTTAATTTTCCAAGTTTACAAAATAGCATTGCACAATGAACATAGCAACAAATACTTGTAATGATACAGAAATCATATCTGGAAATAGTACCTGCCATCACGTGGCACCTTAAAAGAGAGTCACTTTCTTTGTATACCCATCTGGCATTAAATTGGGATGAAAATTAGGGGACAAATAGCCACAGTCATATTTTTCAAGTCACTGCTGTCATATGTAGCATGCTTCCTCTCTCCTACCAACAAAAGGCAGTCAACTTCCGTGTAATTCCCTGATGTCAAACTTGGAGAAAACTGAAAAAACAAATGCAACATATTTGCTGTCAGACATATATCACCTGTAAGACAGCCACCTTTATATTCATCTGCTGTTTGATTGTGAGAAAAAAAAATTACAGTAATGTTTCCATCATACTTTTAAACAGCACGCTGCTCCTGTACAGGTTTAGTGCCCCTCTGTTCAGCCCACTGAAGACTGTGAAGAAAGCTAAAAAAATAATTGCCACATTGTCCCCAGTCCAACACGTTAGTAACCTCTGAGGTTTGGGAGGAATGTTAAAGAAATAATGACGTTGTTCCCTGATCCCCACATAAGCTACAATGACCAGATTCTGTCTACACCACTGAGCAGAGCTGACTTCAGACTGGGTGTGGTCAGGGCAGAGGCACTACTAAGCCCATGTCAAAATCCACTTTTACAGCCTTGGTATGTGGGGACCAGTAGCCCTCCCCCCAAACTTCGAGAGTCTGGATATTCTGTAATGCATTTTATCACTTTTTTTTAGTTGCGAAATAATGTAAACTGAGTGAGTGACAAGAAGGTCAGTTACTTTCATACAGACAACCCCAACCATGGAATTATAGCCACTTCTACTTACAAGTCACATCTCAGATTTTGAAAGGAGGATGGCCATGTAATGACTTTCACCTTTGTTTCAAACAAACCATTCATTGCCACACATTAAAATATTCCATGTCATTTCACACAAATGTCACTACTCTGGCAAAGTCAGAATAATAAACAGACAACAACAGGCAGATTGTTATTTTCCTTCACAGACAGCCCCACCAATTATAGCTACTCGTTTTGTGCATTTCAGGTGTCATGTTAAGTAGTCCATCTTACATTTCAGAAATGCATGTGTCCTGCAAATCCAGACAGCAAAACTGAACAAATAGCAGCACCTTGAGTTACTTTCATCCCACCAACCCCAACCCTATAGCTGTTTTAACTTCTTACCTCCAGAAAGATTTGATGACAAATACAAAAACAATCACAGACTCTTTCTTAAATATTAATACTATTAACCAAATGAGTTGGCAGAATATGTGAATGTGAAATAACATGCATTCCCTAAAGCAAACTAAGTCTGTAACTCTAATTATTGTCATTATTTATTGAATATAATTTACCACATTTTCTCTCCAAATTAGTATTTTAACTCAGAATTAGGAAGGACAAAACATTTTTGGACGAAACAAAATTTTGATTCAAAATCAGGAACAGTGGGAAGGTACAGCTAGTCTCCATCCGGCCATTATAATCATGAGGTCTGATGTCATGGATAAGTTGTGCCACATTAAAGTATTCCAAGTTGCTTCACACAAATCCATAAACTCTGCAGAAAATATCTTGCTGATCACTACCAGCATCATGAAAAAAATTGTTTCCTCATTGCTACTTATATCTCACTTGTATCATTCTTCTCAGTTGTCTAGAATTCTGCAGAATGTCCTGACTCCCAAGATAAAGCTAAACTGTAAAGCCTGATATTAAAGTTTTATAGTTCTTATTTAAAAAAATGCATCACATTGATTCAAACTGTCAGTCATGCGAGTGTTATGGAGTCATGCCTACCATTTGAATATTGCTTGGTCTGTGCTTTGTGACCTCACAATGCTGAAGTCTAACATGATGTTGCTTGACTTTAATGGTCAAATGGAGCACTTCCCCCTGGGATGCACATTATGCTTGGAACATCCGTCTTAGAACCTGCTGCATTTTAGTCGTATAGCATTAATATGTAATAAGAACATAGCCTGCCATCTGAAGTCTGAAGTGTCATTTTTCTATAAAGAAACACCTGGAAAGTTTACTAAGACATCAGTGAACTGAAAGCACATTTTTGATGTTTCCAAAAAAAAAAGGTTTCACTGCTCTTTAACATAATCCTATAAGTGAGTAGGGAGAGGCCTTTAATGCATGGAATCTCTAGATGGGGTGGTAACAAGTAAAGTAAAGATTTCAGTGAATGCTTGTCTTTCCTCATAACAGGCATGGGCACAGATACCTCATAAGCCATATTTTCTGGGTATTACAGTATAAACTGACTTGCTTACTGCAGGTAAGCCAGCTATTCTGTGAATGGAATAAATAAATAAATAAAACAAAGAAAAAAAAATCACATCTTTGACATTCATTGTGTTTGTTTAGTATGCACCGGCAAATGGTTCATAGATCCTGACATCTAACAGCAATGCATGTTCATGGACATTCTCACAGATGCACATATATGCAGGCAAACTCATGTCTATGTGCACACATACTCAGCCGCACATACTCACACTCACACATCTGGATGCATGCAATAGCAAACATTTTCACACACACATACATGTACATGTCCAGTTATGCATGCACACACACTGACATTATTGTTAACTGCTAACTTCCAATTTTTTGAATAAAACAGATAATCATGGAGCTAAAGGCACAGTTTAGCCCCCCACCTAGTGTGGTTTTATATTATATTTCACCGAACAATACATTTTAAACCATAGACATACATATTTACAACACCAATGGCTAACTCTTTCCAGAAGACAATTCTTTTACATTAATTAATTGTTTTATTATGATTAGGGAAGATCGATCACATGATAAGATTTATATAATGGGTCTTTGATGAGAATTTTTAGTTCTGATGAAGGTCCATTACAAAAATGTTAATGTGGAATGAAAGCACTTAACTGGTTTTATTAATTTTTGAATTTATTTATTAAAGTTTTACACTTGGTTCAGAGCAGTCTTGTCGTTTTTTAGCACCACAGGCTTTGTGGTTACTGAGTTTGTGTTTGTAAGTCCTGTGGAGATTTTTGGTATTACAGTGATGTCTATAACTCCGGGTGCTTCAGCAGCAAACAATTCCCGTGTTAATCAAGATCTTCAGAAGTCTAATGGGGATTTAATGCTCCTGTTACAGCATGTAAGTCAATGTTTTGGGAACAGTGCAAATAATGTCAGTGTGCAACAAAGACTAATAAGGTGTGTGTCACCCAACAGTTGGAGCCTGGGTTTTCCTTTAACTCAGCCTGTACTGAGAATGGACCACAAGCCATGCAATTCTCTTTTTGAGTTCCAGGTATGGAAAACTAATAGGCTTCACCTAGGTAAAAACACTTTAATGCAAACCAACCCCGTGAATGTAAGTAGAGGTTCCATTCGTGACCAGCTGGAGGTATTTGAGAAAAAAATACTAAGTTTTAAAAAACTGCAGCTCGAGAATACCTATTTATTAAAAAACATTGAGGCCAATCAAGTTCCTAAAGGATTAAGAATGTGGAAGTATCCGAATGGAGTGACAAGAGGGTTGGACTTCCACAGGGAGTTGCTGGAGTTTTTTGATAAAACGGGTTGTGAACTTATGCATTTAATAGTCAAATATAAAGATTTTCAGATTGAAAAGCTTTCAACTGAGAGCGATGCTATAAATATTTCTATTCAAAAAGATTTATTGTTTGATCATTATGTCATGAACTATCACAATATTTTAGTAGTGTGGACAAGGTTTGTGACAATATTCTACAAAAGAAGACCTTAAAATTTATTAGAGACAGCATTAACTATAGGAACCATAATGTTTATTCAGGTCCACCAAGTAGTCAAGGTAACCATGGGTGGGTACTTCCTAGACTACCAATGGAAGAAACTGTTGAGCTGACATCAACAGAAGCTTCAAATAGCCCTCAGAAGAGGCCATCCCATTTAGAGAATGAGCTGGTGAAGAGATTGGAAAGGATCCATAACAAGCAGAATGTGAATTACAATGGGCAGCTTCTCAACTAAAAGACTTGCAACCAGCAAATGGCCAAACCAAAGCATTATTTTCCAAAACAAAATGGTTGGAGGAATTGAATACTTGATTGGAGGACAACACAGGCAATGATCAAGGAATATTAAAACTGGTAAAGAATGGACTATTTTTATTTAACATTTGTTAACTGGGAAAGTATGACTTGGAATGAAGCCAATTTTCAGCAAAGGCCTGGGGAGAAGTGCTCCAGATGCATGTCCTTGTAACATGGGAGGAAACTAGAGCAAACCCACACAGGGATGACATGCAAACTCTACACAGAAGGCACCCCAGCCAAGAATTGAACCAGAGAACCTCTTACTGTGAGGTAACAACGCTACTGCTGCACCACTGCTCTGTCCACTATATGTAGGTTTTCTTGTAATGACATTAATTCACAACATGCAGATGTGTTATCTAAAGGGTTGTCTTTTGTACCGGCTAGAAGAGTGGTTCTTCCAGATAGTTTGATTGACCCTAAACTATTTACATGCAAGTTGAATTTGCCATTGTGGCTCAATAATGAAAGGCATGGCCACATTACTAGTGGTTTAAAAACACCCAGCTGTTTCAACCCTCCATTAAATCAATACATGTAGGCTTTTGAAAAGAATGTGTCAAATCAATTTTAGAAATATTTAAGAGCAAACAAATGCTTGTAAGTTTGTTACTATGTCTCAAAATGAAGTCAAGTTATTAAATGATTTGATTTTAGATACATCTATTTGAGTTATTAAGCCAGGCAAGGGGGTGGGATGGTAATAATGGATAGTAATGATTATAGTAACTGAATGAATGCACTTTGAATGGATGAAACGCATATGGAAATATAAAAGAATGAAGTCAACAATGGTTATTCCAAAACTGACTTCACCTTAAACGATATGTTAACTCAAGGTCAAATAAATGTTTGTGATTTTATGTACAATGATTGACCCATTGTAGCTAGTATATCTGGTATCCTGAAGCTTCATAAATACTTAGACAACCCACCTTTAAGACCAATAGTTGATACCATGAGATCCAAAATGTTTTTATATCAACATTTCTTGACAATATCCTAAAGGGTAGTCTGAGTAAATTAAAACATGTTTGTAAGGATTCATGGCAGTTTTTGACTAATATTAGTGAATTAGCATTTATGGAACATTATATTTTGTAACAACTGATGTTCAAAACCTGTATTCTGCAATTCCTCATGACGTAGGATTAATGTGGCTCTAGGAACAACTAACAGAATTAAGAGACCCACAGATGGGTAAGGTGAATGTTGCTACAACACTGATGGAGATTGTATTGAAAAATAACTTTATTTATTTTGATGGTCAATTTTTCAAACAGATCACTGGGGTAGCCATGGGTACAAATTTGGTAATGGCTAATTGGGAGAACAAATATTTGTTCAATGGTATCTACAAGGGCTCTTGGGAGGTCTATACTCATTTTTTGGATGACATTTTTTATTGTGTGGAGGGATACAAGTGATAAGTAAATGACTTAATTGATTTTGTTAATGACACAGTGACTGTTTATTTGTATGTGGAATTGACCAAAAATATGAGGGACAAGAAGTACATTTTGAATATCCACAGGAAAACCACTTTTTCAAACACATATTTATATTTTGCAAGTTGGCATCCCATTCACCAGAAAAAGGCTGTAGTTAAAGGCTAACTGGTGCAGCTAGCTAGAATGGTCTCTAATATTGATACTTTTACTGATGAATGTAACATCTTAATAGAAATGTTTTTACAAAGGGGGTACCCACAAAATTTTATGTTGGAAATTAAAGAGGAGGTATGGAGCAAAAGAAATAATGGGAATTATGTTCAATTATTAAACATAAGAGACTGTGGAGACAATATGCAGATTATTCCAAAGAGAATGGTAATATCTTTAGAAAATAGAAATTATTTGTGAGTACTTATAGTTTAGATACTAGAACATTAGTGGGAAGTCTGAATAAAAACTGGAATTTATTTGAGACAGGTGGTGGTGTTTTGAATAAAGTGAATGGTAGACCCCATATAGTGTATAATAATGACAGATCATTCAAAAATTTATTAGAGTCAAATAGAAGTATATTTAGTTTACAAATAATTAATATAAATGTCATCAATTACAACAAAGCAAGTATGTTTAAATGTGGGAGTTGTAAGCAATGCCCCAGTATAAGGAAGACAGATCATTTTAATGTCAAGGGGAGAATCTACACAATAAAAGGGCATTTTGAATGGGATTCCAGGCAAGTTGCCTATTTGGTGAGTTGTGACACTTGTCAAGCATTTTACATTGATAAAACACTGAGAAGATTAAAAGAAAGAATATATGAACACTTAATAAAAGAGAAATCCACCAATGTCCTGAGCAGACATATACAAGCAAATACTGTGAAAAACTTTGGTTTTATGGTAATAGGACAGGTAGTTAAAGAGTGTTTATAAAGGAACATGTAGAAAAAAATGAATTAAAATGGAAATTAAAATTGAATGCCATTAATTTACTTGGTCTGAATGAAACCTGTTCTATTAATTTAATTTTAAAGCTTAAACACAATAATGTTTAATATTCAGAGATATGCAAGTCATCAATTTTGTTAGTGGTGCACACGCGCACACACACACACACACACACACACACACACACACACACACACACACACACACACACACACACACACACACACACACACACACACACACACACACACACACACACACACACACACACACATGCACACACACACACAAACACACACATGCCAAATCCCTGGGGTGAATTTTCTATTTCCCATCCACTCATCAAGATTTCTCTTGAAGAAGGCCAGTGAGGTGCTCTGCTTGACATGTATGGGAAGTCTATTCCATGGCATGGGCAGTCTCTGAGTTATGAACCTGTCTCTCCAGCATGTTCTGTTGATTGTGGTAATGAGCTTGAGGTCACTGGAAAAATGTGTTGCAGAGGGACTGGGATTTCTTTAGATGTAACATTTATAACAGAGCTGGGTCAGACATGGCTTTGTAAGTCAAGCAGAGATCATCTCTAAGTAGGTGATATGAGACAGAGAATAGTTGGAGTTTTTTTAGTCTGTCCATATAGGACAAATGTTTAAGGCCTAGGATCCCCTTTGTGAGGTACTTTTGTGGCCTCTCCAATTGTTGCAAGTGTTTAGTGAGGTACATGCCAAATGGGGCATTGTACTCAATGATTGGCCTAATGAGGAAAGAGTGCAGGGAGACAATGACCTCTTTCTTCCTGGATGGAAAACCCTTAGTAATGAGATGTGCCACATAGAAGAACTTTCTGACCACAGTGGCATTGTGGTGGTCAAAAGAGAGGTTGCTGACAACCTGCGTTCCCAGATCTCTTATAACGCCTTCTGTGTTCATTGGACTATCATCGATGTGGTAATTCATGGGAACCGTGTTTTTCCCAAAGGGGATGATGACACATTTCTTCGAATTGAGCTTAAGGCCATGGTTCAACACCAGTTGTTGGTCTCAGTGAGGCCTTTCTGTAGGATGTCAACATCACTTGAGGAGTTAATAATAGCTTCCAACTTGCAATCATCTGTGAACTTTGTCAACCAGAGTCCCTCCGTGTTGACCTGGACTTCAGAGAAGTAGATACCAAACAGGATAGGATCCAGGACTGAACACTGTGGGACTCCACTCGTGACTGGTCGGCAGTCTGACTTGGAGTCAGCTACTTTCAAACTGTTGATTCTACCTGTGAGCCAGTTTGCAACCCACCTAGTTATATAGGGGTTGATGCTTAGCTTAGTGAGTTTTTCTGATTCCTGAGTGGGGAATTATATCAAAGGCCTTGGCCAGATCAAGGTAGGCTGTATGAACCACCTTGCCTTCATCCATAGCTCTGGTGACTGACTCAAAGAAGTCAACCAAGTATATATATATATATATATATATATATATATATATATATATATATGGGATCCATACAGATGCTCAACTGCATCTTTCACGGAATCCCAATTTGGTGAGCATACTTGCGCAAAAGTGCTGCTCACCGAAGCAGCACTTTCGCGTAAATATGCTTGCTGTTCCAGTCGTACTACAGTGCGGTAAGGGAAAATTCCCTTTTCCCCACTGTAGTGCAACCTCGGAGTGAGAATATTAAAGTAGGGGGGACATCGTGGGGTGCAGGGGGACTTGCACCCCTGGCTTCAAGTAGATTTTTATTTATTTATTTTTTAACATACTTTAACGACAGTGCTTTTTCGATGAAAGCACTTTTGTTAAAGTGTGCTCGGTGGTAATGGATTCTGGCTTTTGATCTTTCGATCAAATGTCCTAGATTCATACATATATATATATACATAAATATATATATATATATATATATATATATATATATATATATATACATATATATATATATATATATATATATACATATATATATATATATATATATATATATATATATATATATATATATATATATATATATATATATATATATATATATTTATATAATTTTTTTTTTCAGTGTTACATTCTTTTGAAGTGTCTTTTTAAATGCCAATTATTTTGCATTAATTAATTGTTTTACTATTATTGGAGAAGATTGATCACATAAGATTTATATAATGGGTCTTTGAGTGAGAATGTTTAGTTCCGATGAAGTTCTGTTACAGAAATGTTAATGTGGAAGAAAAGCGCTTAACTGGTTTTATGAATTTTTGAATTTATTTATTAAAGTTTTACTCTTGGTTCGGTGCAGTCTTGTCATTTTTCAGCACCACAGGCTTTGTGGTTAATAAGTGCATTACCAACTGTCATATGTGTTGTTATGTGAAAGCATTATATTATGTGAATGAATCAAGGAATATGTGCCCTGTAATTACTCAGAAAGCATCTTACTGTATGTCAGACAACATAGCCTGATGCTAGGTATACCCAAACATACCTGCAGCCCCCTGTTGTTGTCACTGTGACTGTATTACAACAGTTATGTATAATGTGGATATAATCCCATATTGGAACACAAACCTTACTTAAGAAACAACATACACTATAGTGTCTCATGCCTCAGTCCTGAGGAGGTGCTTCACTATAACTGTGATGGAATGCCAATCTATTAAAATGACAGTATCAGCCTTTAATACAGCCTTTCCAAAGGAAATGTAGAATAAACATGTGTAAAAGGAAATAAAACATCTACACATGAACATAACACCTGTAGGTGACAGCACTGTTAACAACATGTACACTGACCAAAAGCAGTGACATCGGGATTTGAGCTACATGGCTAACATTACAGGCTTATGAAGGGTTGCTGAAACATAAGTGCAACTACAGACTTGACAACTGCGACACTGCACATTTCAATGGATAACATCACTGCCTTTGTATTTCCACTAAAAAGTGGTTGCACAACACAAACACACTGTATAGATATACATGATATAAGTATTTGCATGTTCTGCACAGTAAGAGGAAGAAATATGGAATCACAGACAAAAGTCATTCCTCTATTCTGTCTCCCTACCTATTGACAGACTATCACACATGTGTATTATTTGCATGTATCACAGAAGAAGATAAGAAGTCTAATTGCATTTGAACCACAAAGCATCTTTGAAAGGATGAAATCAGCTGCGTCATACAAAGGAGATGTGTGTGCAAAAATGACTTCCATAGCTATGTGGACTTCTAAATGTTGTCAATGTAATACACTCCTGCATCCATTTGCATTCATACAGGTACAATCGGGAGAGTATCATTACTGTATTCAAACTCCCTACTTATCAACTGCCACAATCTATATACAAATGTATTATACACATGCACCACAGGAGAGGTCTTTTATCATGATGATCTCACCGCTGTGCTGCAGATAGTCTGCATTTGTGGACAGAGTGAAAAGGGAATGTGACAGTTATCTGACCATGGAAATGTTTCTCATGAGTTGGAATCCAATGAGCATGCTGGTTGCATTAAACCTTCAATTATTTATTTTATTTATTTATTTATTGCAGTTGGTTTACCAGGATAGTCCATTGGGCCATAAAGAACCCATTTTCAATGGAGTCCTGGGGAGAAAAGCTCCACAAAGAAAATGTACTTTCAACATTTGACAGAGAAAATGTAGGTACAGAGAGTTAATAACACAATGTAGACAGGATACAAGTGAAAACTTATCAAATATACAGTAGCAGACATAACAGTTAATACATTGAGAAGAAAAATACTAGTAATCTAACAAATGTTAAACATTATACAGATTAGAGAACAAACATAGTAGCTATATAAAGTAGGATGAGATATTGGAGGACTATGAGTAGAGTTAGTTATGTAGGGTGGGAGCATGAGCATTCCCACTGTGATGCTAGATGTAAAAAAAGAGACTTTTTGAAGGTAGAGTGGTTGGAGGTGGTGCGGATGAGTGGGGGTAGGGAGTTCCAGAGGCGAGCGAGGCTGAAGGACAGAAGGCTTTTGCCTGGGGGATGAGTAGGTTTGTGCACTACTAGTAGATTTTGATTATTTGACCTTAGAACTCTGTTAGGTAGGTACATTTTAAAGGCAGAGGAAAGGGAGGGACAGATGGAGGGGTTTTGAATAAGCTTATGGGCTAGGGTTAGTTGAGTGTAAGATAGTTGGTTGGGAAGTTCTAGCCATTTTAGTTTATGGAGGGATAAACAGTGGTGAGTGGAGGAGTTAGGGCTGGTGGCTTAATTTTGCAATTTTATTATAGCAGGAGGTAAGCTGTTTTTAACAAGGACTGAAGATTAGTTAGTAGTGGGGCACCATAGAGTAGGGAGGGATAAGGAAGGAAGTAGAGAGTGATTTTAGTGGCAGATGTGAGGTAGGCATTCTGTCTATAAAGCATGCCAAGTTTTGATGTGTTTTTGATGTTTATTTGCAGGTGAGAATTAAATTTGAGTTGGTTGTCGATTTGGACCCCAAGTAGTTTGGTCTCTGACACTATTTCAAGAGGTGAGTTGTTTTGACTAGTAATTAAGAATGTATTCAGGTCGGGAGGAGTGACTCTAGAAGGAGTAAATAACATTAGTTTGGTCTTGGTAGCATTGAGGGCTAGATGATTACTTAGCATCCATTGCTCTGTGGAAGAGAAGGCATCTTGAGTAAGTTTTTGTAGTGTAGTGATAGAAGAGGCAGAACAGATGATAGTTGAATCATCTGCATATTGGATGATGCTAGAGTATGGGATTGATTTGTGGAAGTCGTTAATAAAAATATTGAAGAGAAGAGGACCAAGTATGGAGCCTTGTGGAACTCCTGTAGGGGTACTAAGGAAAGTGGAGGTGGCTTTTTTCCATTTTACAGCTTGGTTTCTGTTAGATAGATAACTAGAGAACCAGTTCAAAGAGGTGGAAGTTAGGTAAAGTTTGGAGAGTTTAGTTAAGAGCAGGCTGTGTGAGATAGTATCGAAGGCTTTGGAGAGGTCAAGAAGGTGGAAACAATTTGTCCAGAGTCACGGGCTTTATTTACAATTTCAAGGAAGGAGAGGAGGGCAGTCATAGTGCTGTGGTTAGGTCTGAAACCGTGCTGTGTGGGAGTTATAAGATGGTTGTCTAGGAGGTGAGGAAGGAGTTGAAGATGGACACATTTTTCTAGGAGTTTTGAAATGGGGGACGGAAATTAGTAATGTTGTTATTGTTGCCACCTTTGTGTAGAGGTATAATAAAGGCTTGTTTCCAGATTTGGGGAACTGCACATTCTTGTAGGGAGCGGTTAATTAAGATGCTAATAGGGTAGGCAAGAGTTTCAGCTGCTATACTGAGAAAGTAAGAAGGGATATTGTCAGAAGCATTGGTACATGGTTTCAATTTCTGAAGTAGTTTCTTTATAATAGATGTAGGTATGGGATTTAATGAGAAGAGGGTGCAGCCAGGAGGGGGGAAATTATGGGGTGGTGTAGATGAGGATAGAGTTTGCGTAGAAGAGGGGGTAGAGGAGTTAGTGGGTGGGGAGTAGGGTATAGAAGTAGAGAGAGTGGGGGTGGGTGAGGGAGTATTGGATAGCAGGGAGGTGTTGGAGAATGAGGAGGTCAATTTGGAAATAGAGTCAATAAAGAAAGAATTAAATTGGGTGGCTAAATCAAGTAGTGGAGCATTTGGATCTGGAGAAGGAGTATCTGGTTTGCTAGGGTGGAGGAGAGTAGAGATCCCTTTCCAGAATTTTTGAGGGTTGTTTTTATTATGGTTTTGGAGTGTAGAGAAGTAGTTTTGACGATCAGAAGTAATGAGTTTTTTTACTTTATTTCGGAGCATTTTATATTCAAGGAGTGGTGCTGTCTTGTGTTTTTGGTAGCGTGCCCAGACTTTGTCTCTCTGTCTCATGGTAGCAAGAGTACTTTTGGAGAGCCATGGGGCTGATTTAGTTTTTATTCTCTTTGTCCGTAAGGGAGCTTGGGAGTCTAGTAATTTTAAAAATGTTGAGTTAAAGTGTGAGACAGCATTGTCTAGGGGTAGTGTTTTTAAACAATTCCAGTTAATTGCTTGTAATGAGCTTGAAAAGGTTATTGGGTTGAAGTTTTTTTGGTCACGGATAGTAATGTAGTTGTGGGTTCATTGGAGGATAGTGGGAAGCCGGTGGGTAAAGGTGGGTATGTGGTCACCAAGTGGGTCGGGAAGAGTGCCACTGTTGGTGAAATAGTGAGGATGGGAGACTAGAATCCAATCCAATATACTCCCATTGGAGTTATGCAATGGATGCAATTATGCAATGGATCCACAATCACACACACACACAATTTGATTGTTGTCATATTAGAACCCCCTACATATCTAACTACACAATCTAGAAGACACAGTCACAATGTGCCACAGCAGAAGTCTGACTTCAGTAGTGCAAGAGTGCACTTAGAGGATGACATCAGCATTGTGTTGCTGAGAAGATGATGTTAGGAAAAGGGCCTGACATTAATGTGGACTCACCCTACAATGTAAAATTTACTCCAAGTTACTATTTATTTAGGTCAGCAGTAGTTAACATCATGTTTATTCAACTCCATACATGCACAAAGTTGACTGCTGTGAGATTAGAATATCCTACCTATATAGAGGGCACAGTAGCTGTGACAAGCACAACCGCAGATGTCTGACTTCAATGAGTGCACTTTACAGAGGATAACATCAGTGTTTTGTTGCTTGAGAAGATGTTGAGAGAGGGGTCTGATATTGATATGGACACACTCTGTAGTGTAAAATTTATTCTAGGCTACTGCTTTACTGAGGCCATCAATACTTAAGGTCATGTTTATACAACTCCATACATATACACAAGTTGATTGCTGTGAGATTAGAACCTCATACCTATCTATCTATCTATCTATCTATCTATCTATCTATCTATCTATCTATCTATCTATCTATCTATTCATCTATCTAATGTAGAGGACATAGTGTTTAACACAAGCACCACTGTAGGTCTGACCTTTGTAGTATGAGAGTGCACTTTACAGAGGATGACATCAATGTTTTATTGCAGTGAAGATGGCATTGGAAGAAGGGTCTGACATTGATGTGGACTCACCCTGCAGTGCAAAAGTAATTCCAGGCTACTGTTATGAGGAGGCTATCAGTACTTAAGGTCAGACTTACACAACTCCATCCACATACAAGTTGACTGCTGGGAGATTATAACCCCCTACTCTACCTATCTAGTCTAGGGGATACAGTACATGGGTTCATAGGTTCATTGGTAGGTACTAGGCTATCTTCCTGAAGGCATTTATAAGCCTAGTCGGAATGTGTTGGCTTTCAGCTCCCCTTAGATTAGTTCCCTGTGCCTCTGTCCAGCAGAGCCATTGAAGTGATCCCTGGGGTAAACTTTCTGATTCCCATCCACTCGTCAAGGTTTCTCTTGAAGAGGGTTAGCAAGGAGCTCTGCCTAATGTAGATTGGAATCTTGTTTCAGAGCATGGGAAGTCTCTGGGACAGGAATCTATCTCTCCAGCATGTCCTATTTATTGTTGTGGTAAGGTTTATATCCCTGGAGCGTGTGGCTCGAGGGGATATGGTTTTCTTTAGGTGGAGCATGTCCATCAATTCTGGGTTGGACATGGCCTTGTTTGTCAGGCAGAGATCACCTCTGAGTAGGCAGTATGCAACCGAGTACAGCTGGCGTTTCTTCAGTCGAGCTGCATAAGGCATCTGCTTGAGGCTAGTGATCCTCTTGGTGAGGTACTTCTGTGGTCTTTCCAGTTGTTGCAGATGTCTTGTAAGGTACATCTGAAATGGGGCATTGTACTCTATGATGGGTCTGATGAGTGATGCATAGAGGGGCCCAATGATCTCTTTCGATCTGGATGCAAACCCTTTTATGATTAGGTGAGCCACATAGAAGGATTTTCTAACCACTCTGGCAATGTGATTATCAAAGGAGAGGTTACTATCTACTTGGGTCCCCAGATCCCTTATTACGTCTTCCATATTTAGGGGGCTACCACCTATGTGGTAGTTTGTGGGTACTTTGTTTTTTCCAAAGGGGATGACTATGCACTTTTTGGCATTTAGCTTGAGGCCATGGTTTTGACACCAGGTATCTGTCTCAGTGAGACCCTTTTGGAGGATATCTGTGTCAGCCGGAGAGTCAGTTATAGCCCCTAGTTTGCAGTCATCTGCAAATGTGATCAGCCATAGTCCCCCTGTGCTTGCCTGTACCTCTGAGAAGTATATGCCAAACAGGAGGGGTCCTAGGACTGAACCCTGTTAAAAGAGGGATCTGATAACATAACATAAGCCCAAATGCAAATGTCTGACTTTTGCACTATGATAGTGCAGTACCACTAGGATTAGCTTCTCATTCTGTGTCACAGAAGGTAATGTGATGTTGAATGTTTTGTGCAAATCCATATCTGTTGATATGATGGATTAAGTGCAATGTTAGGATCAATAATACATACATACTGCTGCCTCTGTCAGCTATGTTGTCATTAACATATACTGCAGAACAAAGAGTGACATGTACTTGCCTGCCTTGTGTATATGAGACACACACACACACTTGTGAAAAGCAGGATTCATGGATCATCAGGTTATGATGATGGTGCTTAATCCTTAATGAATGGTACTGATATTAGCAATGGTATGTGCTAATGCATGGAAAATGTAGACTGTTGATAACAAGCAATACTTCATGTTCCAATGCAGGAGGATAAAAATGATGATTTATGTGAGTCAAGCCTGTATGTAGTTGTATTTCATTTGTGCCAGTGCTGGTGTGCATACCCAACTGTTCAGATTGAAGAGGTCAATTAACCATACATTTCACTGTATTTCACATGAGTACATTCATAGGATCATAGGATCATAGGATCATAGGAGATTACTAGGCTATCAACCCAGGGGTCATTTTAAGCCTAGCCATTTCAACCCAATGTAATACAATAGAAGTACTAGTCAGTACCCAATATTGCATTTAGTGATGACTTCCCATGTCCAAGAGGGTTGTGGGCGCTATCCCCAATAAGAATTTAAGGTGCCCCTCCACTCACCCAGGTTCCTCTTAAACAGTGTCATAGAGGTACTCTGTTTCACATGAATTGGTAGCCTGTTCCAAAGACATGGCAGTCACTGGGAGACAAATCTGTCCCTCTAGCATGTCCTCTTTAAGTTGCATGTCATATTTAAGTCCTTGAAATGGGTAGCCCTAGATCCATTTGATTTACAGATATGTAGTAAGTTCATTAAGTTTGGGTCTTGGGTTGCTCTGTAGGCCAGGCATAAGTCTCCCCTAAGAAGTCTATTCAATACCCAGTATATTGTAGTAATATTACCCAGTAGAAATACTTATTTTTGTTCCAAATCTCTTCCTAAAGTGCAATACTGAGAAATGTATTTGTGCAGATGTATGTGTGATGACACTGTAATGTGCTGAACTGGCACTGTGAAGTAACAGTGTTTAGTGGTGCTCAGTGGTGTGCTACATGCTATGTTATACCTTTCCATGTTAGTTCCAAAGTTCAATTTAAAAATGAAGTGTTCTTGTCTTCCCATTTGTGTGATATCAGGCTGCAAGCAAACCATTTTGTCTGCTGAAGAAAAAAGTGATAAACTTGGTGATGCACAGATGTCAGCACTCTAGACAGTATTTAGTAGAGAAAATCAACCTGTTTACCAGCTTACTCTATGGCACACAGTGTAAACTCTCTGACGTAAATGAAAAAGCAGGGTTCAACTCCAATAAGCAGATCATTTTACAAATCTTGTCAGAATGTGATTATTATAGTGAATTTTTAGCATGGTTTTAAGAAAACCTAGGAATGACTATTTTAAATATGTTGCCTGGCCAAATTGTCTGTGTAATAGCTAATGAAATGATATTTTATACCAACTACATATGAGACATGCTTCAAAGAAAATCACAAGTTAACTGGGTGTACAATCCAGTGAAGGCAAAAACTCACCACGTTTTTCAGTAACACCTGAAATGAAATTTAACATCACATGCTACAGTTGCTCATTGGCAGACTCATGCAAATCCTCAGGTCTACAACTGATCAAACAGAAGGGGCTTAGAGAGATATATAGTAAACTCATTCACTGAAAAGACACATAAAAACATAGAGTAAGCGTTTCACCTAATGCTAGATTTGAACAGTTTTCAAGTTGAAAAATTAAGTTTACAGACTTGATCATTCTCTCTACATCCCCAAAAAAGAAATCATACTTCAAACATGTCAAAATCACACCTTTGAAGGGACAGTGATAACATATTCTGACAATGGAAGATATAGGTATTATCCTTCCACAAAGTATGTTAGTGTGAACATGCCATAACATGACATTTACATCCATCAGCCTAAAGAACAGTCAACAGTAACAAGGGGTGAGAGGGAAGGGGTGAAGATGGCGACAGATATACAGACTCCTGTGAAAGAGTGGTGTTATGGGTCATTAATGCACATCCTTATGGTGTGTTCTCAGTAGTTATCTATTATGATCTGTATCAGTAAGTGATGGCTCTGAGGCTCAAGAAGCTGTAGGGCTCAAAACATCTGATGAAGACATGAGAATAAGGGTGATTTACTAAATCTTCCTTATGATTATGGATGTGTTGGCAAATGCTTAACTGCATAAAAGTAAGTTACGTGTCATGAAACATGCCACAGAAGTATGAAATAACAGTAAGAAATAATGTGACATATATCTGGAATTGAACCCTTGATGCTATGGTCAAAAATTAGTCTTCAGACAATTGAGTTAAGTCAACACTCCACAGATGCTGTTGTATTTGGCTACATCCAATAGTCAAACAACTGTTGCAGTAATTATTGACGGTGACTTCCTGTAGTCTGCCTTTACTCTGTATTCTGATAATTCAGCTTGTTTAGGCACCTTTGCATGAGGATAACAGGACTACCACAGGTGATGGCAATAACTGACCATGTTTTGGAACAGGATATGAACAGCCATTCATCATCATTCAGCATAGGTTCACAATGTCAAAGTCTGCGCAAATGTCAAGGGGAAAAAAGTGAAGGATTTCTCATAGGCCCTTTCTAGCCATATGTGTTGTGTGTGGTTCTATTTTTTGACCAGATTAAATGTGTGATAATGGGGTTGAAAGGAAAGTGGTGAAATGGGGGCAAGCAGAGTGGAGGAAATAGGAGAAAGAATAGAGGAATTTGTAGGGTGGTAGTAAGAGAAAACCATAGCTATCCACTTCCTCAAAGCATAAATGTAGAAGTGTAGACAGAATTTGCTGAATTTGGTCTATCACCACACCAAGAGCAGGTGACAATAACAAAATAATGTTGTACAGCTAATTGTATCACATCGTGTGTCAAAAAGATACATAGCTGAAGTGGACAGCATGTGTAGGCCGTTTTTTTTTTTTTTTGTGGGTCAGTTGCAAAGCTTTTACTTTTTTAACTTTTAAAGACACAGGAATGTTGGGGAAGAGGTTAAGGAATGTGAGGGTCAAGTAGGAAGGTTAGGTGAGGAAGCAGATGCAGATATATGACAAACAACACAGGAAAAAGATGAGGATGGACACAAAAGGTTGGGGGACACCATGATTGGCATACCCACATGAAGCCTACAAAATGTGAGAATCTAGTTCTCACCCTCAGAACTGTCATCACTGACACCTGTCTGGGTCTATGTTTACTGAATGAAGGAAACAGTCTCTAAACACCAAGCATCAAATGTCTGTTTATCAAACTGTTATATCATTGTAAAGAAAATCAGTGAATAGTCTCAGTTGGAAAACAACAAGGAAATACCATGTAGTATGTGTATACTACACAATAAATATACTGATATTATTAATACACATTTAACATGCTATATAAGTGTTGTAACCCAACCAGGTGGGGGGCTATGCCCCCACCACACAACTATATATACCAGCACTGAGACTGCACTACAGTGAGGAAAAGGGCAAATTTATAAAAGGTCTTGTTTAGTTTATGTTATGCAGTGTGCACTTGAGAAAGTATGTTTACAAATATTGCTTTTGTTTAGTTTTACTTCACAGCATCATTGAATGTTCGCAATGCTGGGCAACTTTGATGATTAGTTGATTTTCTTTATGATGATATGACTGTTCAATAAATGGATGATCGATGCTTACTGTTTGGAGAGTAGCCATTCGTTAACTGTCTCCTTCTATCAATAAACATAGTCACCTCCTGTCACTGTTTCCTTTGTCAGTGCTCAATATGACGTTTTCTTGACAATGTGAAGACGCATCTTTTCTACATAGGTTCATAGATTAGTACTAAGCTAACTGCCCTTGCGAGCCATTATAAGCCTAGCCAATTATCCCTTGTGAGACTCAAACCCTGCACCTTGTGTTTGTAAGGCCAACATCTTAACCATTAGGCCACCCTTCCAACCCATGGCAGATTCAAGCACCTAAGCCCCTTTCCATTATACCCCCCCCCCCCACCAGCCCTGTCAGCTCTTGTTATGTTACAACATCATCACTCCACTACTACTACTGCTACCAGTCCCAGAGGGTACCAGTACACCAGCTGACAGGGCAGAGCTACCTGATGCAGATGGGGCAGGTAGGGCAGGGGTTGTTGAGGCAGCACTGACAGCTTGGGACCTTGAGGTGCTGGGTGTCTGTGTGCTGTCAATTTTTTTAAGACAAAATACATGATATCAGGACATTTTAAGCCATTTAAATACCACTCCTCAAAAAAAGAAAAAAAAATGGGAAAGAAAGAGTGGGGGTGAGACAAAATAGAGACAGAGAGAATTAGATCCCTGGCATATCACACGACTATATCATTTCAGAAAATAAATAGTTATGATTATTCAATCAATACACCTTTGCCACATCGGGGTATGATGGGAAGGCTTTACTATGCTATACCATTAATTGAATGCACTGCTATGATATCATAATTACCACTATTTATTACAGTATTGTCACACTGCATACTAGTACAATAGTTATTAGGCTTACAGTAAGACCTGATACATACATATCCAGTGCTTATCTGAGGTGAGTTAACCTCTCTTGGTGCACCTCAATGTTTTCTGCAATGTCTTCAGGAGCTATACAACACAGAAGAAGAGAAGAAGAGACATGAAAGCATATTAACAATCTTGGCTGGGTCCTGTATTCTACATCATTTAATGCAGATGAGTCAGTATACTTACACAACTGAGGGATGTCAGAAGTTCCAAACTCATCCCCCCATTGGCTCAGAAGTTCCTTCTTGTGCCATTTCAGGTCACTGTAGTGGTGATGTGTGGGATGCCAGTTGCACTGGAGACAGCCTTGGCTAATCTGTTCCAAGCATCAGTCTTATACTGAGACCCACTGCAGTCCTTCTGCAGCAGCCTACAGCTGGAGAGCTTCACAAGGAGTGCCACAAAATTATGGACTCCTAAACACCCCACCTCTGTGCTCTAAATTTATCACCATCATCTCCTGCACCCACCACACCTGCAGAAGTCAAGTGGCAAATTTAATTCTGAAATGGTGCAAAATTCCAATCTCGCTTTTAACAGTTAGTGCACAAACACACACAACTATGCCAACTGGATTTGCAGAATGGAAAGCACAGAGAGGCATTTGTAAACAAAGAGGAAAGTATTTTATTAAACAGCAGTGAAGGCTTGAAACATGGCAGTGAGATTTTCCATGTGTGATGCTCAACCTTTTCATCTTTTTCATATGGTCAACACTGACAGGCTCAATGGTTTTGAGTGTTATCCTTGGTGTTCTGAAAGCTAAACAGGATGACTTAGCACATAGCTTTCTGGAATCACACACTGTAAAAAGTTAGTTAACCAATGTGGGAATCAAAGCTAAGGAAAAGTAATACATAATTCTCAACTGAAGTAATTATTTGTTAGTACTAAAGCAGAACTGCCATTTGATTATCTTCAGTACAGATATACTACATTCAGTATGAACGCAGATATAACTATTTATATATAGTGTGTGTGTGTGTGTGTGTGTGTGTGTGTGTGTGTGTGTGTGTGTGTGTGTGTGTGTGTGTGTGTATAGATATATATATATATATATATATATATATATATATATATATATATATATATATATATATATATATATATCAGATAGAAGTCAAATGGATGGACTTTCATGAGCTGATTAGTCCAGGTTGGGGAATAATACATACATACTTCACTACATATACTGTCCTAAACACAGAGTTGATTTTAATTTAAGTAGTCTGCCCATCACAGATATGCAAGTGCATTTTTAATTCATTATCATAATTATCCTGCTTAAACAATTACACACACATTCAACTAAGTTTCATAACTAAATCAAAGCATTTCTTGCAATGAACATAATTTTAATAGCCATTTGTACATAGCGTTACCTTCCTTATCAAACTGTTGCAAGAAATTGCATTCTGGTATCCTTTGTAAAAATAAGTATTACCAGGATTTGAACCATGGGTCACCTGTGCTCTATCTCTAAGAAAAGAGTACTTACACCTTGTTCCACAGAAACAACTTAACAAAATGAGGATTTTCTCCAGTCAGTACTGTCCAGAGTAATGTGCATACATTGCTGCTTACCTTATTTTTACTACAGAAGGTTACTGTGTTTTCACATCTCTACACATCACATAGAGCTGCTTATTGAATACAAATCAGTGCACTACTGTGTGCGCATCACTGTGCAACAAGCACACAGTTTTAGTGAGCCATGTAGGGTTTACTGATTCCAGCTCATTATTCTGTATACCTATGCATTTTGCTGTATACTTGTTGCATATTTCCGGGTTTGTGTAATACATACACAGACATGTTTAGAGCCATCAACTATACTGTCTACCCATGTTAAGTACACTAGCAATTCACTTCAATACAACTGGGGTAGACTTCAGCAATGCTCTATGTGGTGAACATATGGATGTGCAATGTATCCCTATAGTTGCCCAGATTTATTCTGTGCCTATTTCATTTGCTTGCATTTCCTTATTGATATAGGCCTCTGTTGTCCACCTCCTTTCCCCATTTTACCTTTTTCATACATGTTTCACATACAGATGGTATATGTTTGACATCCTGTACATTAATATTGTTGTCATATAGTTTTACTGTTAAAATAACATCTATGCAATAATATTGCCAATTATACACTTGCAAGGTATATGCAGCTAAGGTAATTGTTCCTGTTGTACTTGCATTTTGAGTACAAAACAGGATTTTTTTATGTCATTCCTAGGCACAGGCTGGCATTTACTATCTAGCATTATGCATACCTTAATTACCAATTATTATTCCATGTCATTGCTGGGTGTATGTGTACTGACATAACTTTCTGACTGGATTTTGTTCATCCAATGCAAGTCACTCATATATAACAACACATCTATGATGCCTCTGACATGGTATATGTCTTTTGCTTCTGTTTCATATCTGCATTCCATTTTGCATTTATTTAGGTTGGCTACACATAGCTGTGCAATACACAGTCACCTACTTTATTTGTTGCAGTACTTCTGTTTGGCATTATGCTTGTCTCTTTGCCTTTCACATGCATGACAGGTTCTAGTCTATCCTCCACTTGTCTTCTGCATTTCCTGGGCTGAATTTGCTCATCCATTACTGTGTACTACAATCACCATTAATTTCACTATGACTCACTACTACCAGCAATCATACTGCTTCAGTTATGACGGTATGACTGCCACATAGTTCACAACATCTTAACAATACATAATGCACACATACATCTGCATTTCTGCATTGCAGCATAGCTGGTATGCATTCCTGCCCTGTTTGTCAATTTTCCTTCATCCATCTTTTACAGTGTGATATCTGTATAATTTACCTCACACCTTAATGTTTTTGTAACCTTTGTGTTATTTTTATATGTTTATCCCACTCATCCTCTTTCCCTGTCTTTTCCATTCCTTCTCCAAAAAATGGGGGCCCATTCTCACAAAAAAAAAACACACCCATGCATCTCTGACTATCCCTCAAATTTTCCTATTTTAGCATACCTGTTTTGTTTCCCTCTTCTTTGCCCTTACCATGCTTCTGTTTTTGTATTTCCCTATTTCTCTGAGTGTATGCATTACTGTATTCCCCACACATATTCTCAAGAAGAGTTGTTTAAAAAAAGTAGTAGAGTTGGAAGACACAGTATGCACAGAAAAACTGAGATTCGCTGCTATACCAGAAAAAAACTAGAAGAATAGTCTATATTAATGGGATTTGTTAGTAGAGATGGCAGATCATGTGTATGCTCCAAAGCTGTCCATGAGAAAGCAGCCAAGACCTAAATTAATTCAATCATACCAGCAGAAAAAGTTGATCCTGACAAAACTATGACAGAAGGAAAATGTATTAAAACTTGGGGAAAGCAGAATGTTTGTGGAAAAGGATTATTTACCTTATGCCAGACTTAAGGAGAACTAATTTATCCCAATAATCATGGAATGTCAACAGGCAGGTATAAAAGTCAAGATGCTGTATCCAGCTGTCCTCAAGATATTTTCCTGGATAATCAAAGACTTCTGTTTATGCAGAACAGGCTAATGAGGAAATAAAAAAGCTCACCCAGCAAAAAGTGAGCCAGCAAACAGAGGAGGTCTCTGCTTCTCATTCTTTTGATAATAAAGCTCACAGTAAGACTTTGCCATTGAGACTGTTTCCAATGCTCCAAAGGAAAATGCTTGAGACACAGTGAAAAGCACAACAGTTGACTAGAAGAATCAGGAGTACCTTGGACTTGAAACAGAGTCTGGTGTTGGGAGACAGAGATGCTCAGGAAGAAGACCACCAAAAAGCATCAGTCACATCTGTGAAATATGGCTTTGCAAGGAAAATAGGCTGTAAAGGTCTGGACATTTGCTAATGATGTTAAACATGTGAGTGGACTGTGCAACATATACCCTACTTTATGTCATTAATGTTTAGATGATCACTGGGGGGGGGGAGAAATAACTGCAAGTAAAACCATTGCTGTTGTTATTAGCAGTCATATAAAACATCATGATGCAATCTGTATGCTATATTGTAAAGCAGCTTTGTATAGTGTACATTCAGGAGTATTTTAAATGTGAGTGAATTTTTCTGTGACTGTTGTTTGCATTAAATATACTAAAGTAAGCAAATACTTTTTTTAATTGTAAGAAATGGTTTTTTTTCAAAGTAAACAAAAGAAGAAAGGCTATACAGAAGCAATTTTAAGTTCATTGGATGTGATCCTGGGCTGCTGTGGTGGGATGGGGGTGTAAAAGTACACTGATTATATTATATGTATAATTAAGATAATAGGTTCCCATATTTTACAAGGGTGGATATTTAGATTAATGCCCTTGGTGTAAGATATAAACAAGTGGGGTACTTTTTGTGAGCAAATAGGTTTGAAAAGTAAGTCAAAATGATTAAAGGCATGAAAAATGCAAAGTTTATTGCATCTGTAAAATATTAACTTCTTTCATTACACATATCTTCTTAGTGGTAGACAAGAAGTCTGCAACTAAAAGCAGTTCACTAGTAGAATTCTCCACATTCTGTTCTAAGTGAAATCTACAAAAGTCTGTTTATATATCTGCAATGTTGTTAGCTGTTTTTCTGTCATTGCTGACTACTTTTACATAGAGATGATCTGTCTGTAGCTGCAAGCAATTAATCTTGAGAGTTCTGAGCATTCTTTGCTGAGAGAAGTGAAAACTGTAAAGGTCTAATGGCAAGCAGTTCAGTGAAAAATAAAGTCTGATATTATGGGAAGTGAATAAGAGATAATAGCCTCCCCATTAGCTTTAATACTTTAATATATTAAATAGAGCAGAGCACACTAGTTTTATTTAAAGATATCCAGTGCACATTTTAGTACTAAATGTTTATGCTTTCTGAAAGCATACCAGCTGATTTTCATATATAGGAGGGGAAAAAAGAAAGAAAAAAACAGACAATCAGTGTAAGTGGGGAAAAAGCTGTAGCATGTAATGCTTATAGGTACAGCTTTTGATTTAGGACAACTGTTCCTATCTGGAGGGTTAAGCTTCATTTGTTGAAAAGGTACATCATTTTGTGCACTTGTTCTAAGGAACTTGGGATGGGAATTTTTTGAAAATGTATTTAGTTTTTGTTTGAATGGTTTCATCAAAACAAAATGTCTTGATAAATATGACACAGGTTAAAATGGAGAAGAGAAAAAAACAACAATATAAAAAAATCAGCCTGTTGAAAATTAGTATGTGCATTTAAGACAAACACTGGAAACACACATTAAAATATGCATAATATGGGGGAACTGTAGTTTTTAATTATAATGACTAATCTATCCATATTAACATGGAATGTAAATCTTCTACAGCTATTGACAAAAATGAAATGTTATTCAATTACTTTGATATATGCATAGTGCAAATAGCAATGTTCTAGGAGGCACATTTGGAAAGAAATGAGCATGTGAATTTGGCAAAGAAAGGACGTTGGGGTAGATATTCAACAAAATATCAGGGGCAAAGGAAAAGGTAATTAATAATACAGATTGCTAGAAGGGTTCCAGTAGTGACAGAAGAGAAACAGACTGGTGGTAGTAAGTGACTATTGGCAAGGGAGGGGAATTACACTGGGATGTATTTACATTACATCAAAAACTATTATGGAGCTTAAGAAAACTTTGGGAGAAATAATCAGCTTTCAGCAGGGGATATTATTTATCAGAGGGGACTGGAACTTGACTTGCAATAGGGATGATCCATTGGGGGAACTAGACAGGTAAATATAACAAACAATGGTAGATTTCTGAAGACATTTATGAAAATATTTGATATGGGTGATCTTAAATCATTAGTAGGAACTCTGACAGAATTTACACAGATTATTCCTCAAGGACAATATTATGTACATATGTATCTGTTTAGAAAGATTATTTTGATAACAGCTCAAGACCACAAAAAATATTTAACACAACAACTTAGGCAACAGAAAGTAGAAAAGGTTGTCACCAAACACAGGGCGCTTATGCTGAGAAAAAATAACCAGAAATCCTATAGAGGTACTGCATATATTAAAGAAATGCTATGAACATTTGTATAAAGCAGAGTAATGTTGAAACTAAGAAAGAGCACATATGGAAATATTTATGGAAGACTTAATCATGCCAAGTTTAGAGGAGATGAGGCTCAATAACTAATGGTTAAGAAAGGAGGAGATGAGATAAAATATGGTGTTGTATAATCAATCAGTAGGGAAGTTTCCAGGAACAGATGAGATTCCTGTGGAAGATCAGAAGTTAGGAAGGAATAAAGTGATAGAGATCTTTGAATATTTTGTTTAATAATATTTTAAAATGAGTGGAAGAACCAACATCTTGGAAAAAAGTTGTGATGGTTGTAGTACCCAAACAGGGTAAAGACCAATCAGACCCATTTCAATTTTTAACTATAATTATAGCATGCTTGCATCTATACTAGCTAAAACAATTGCAAATGTGTTGCCAAAATTGATAGATATGGATCAATGTGGTTTTGTGGAGGAGAGGCAAACATTTGAGAACATTAATGGAACAATTATGATCCAGACAGAAGCAGAATGTAAAAAAATACTGCTGATGTTGGTGGGTCTTAATGCAGAGATTATGTATGACAGAATATGATGAAATCTTATGAGTAGGACAATGGAAAAATTCACATTCCCTGATACAATATTAAGGTTAATTAGGAGGATATATGAATAATCAGAGGCAAGAATTAAAAGTGTGAGGTTTCCTCTCCAAAAAGATGTATTTCAACAGAGGAACCAAGCAGGGCTGTCATACTTCCCCTTTGATTTTGCTTTACATTTGGAGACATTCTCAAATAAAATGATGGACTGAGAAATTCAAGGATATTATTGGTACAATAAGAAAACTGGGCTTAATTTACATGTGATATTATTTTGTGCTTAATAAATCCAGAAAAGGATATCTCAGGATTTTGAAACATTTTGAGCCAGTTTCAAGTTTTTTTAGGATATAAAATTAATGAAGATAAAGCAAAGCTATATCTATATGTTATATACTCATGCATGAATTGGTTCAGCAATATCCACATTTATGAGGACACAATAAGATGAAGTATTTAGGAGTTTGGATATAAAAGGCTTCTGTTTGGACAGCTAAGACTATGTGGGAAAAGACTAAATAAAAGGTGGCATAAAAACTGAGAAACTGGAAGCACCTGTTTATGGATGTGGATAGTAACACAAACTCAGTGAAAATGTTTTTAGTTTTATATACAGGTCATGCATATTTATATCAACTAGAGGAGAAGTTGTGGGCAGTAATTAATAAGGAGGCAAAGACGTTTGTCTGGGAGGGAGAGAGCACAAGAATTAAGTGAGACATGTTGATTTTCCCAATAGAATAAGGTGGTATAGGATTACTTGATTTGAAGGGATAATTTAGAGCTACACAGTTATGACTCATATACATAACACAAGTAGAAGGTTTAATTCAATGTGGATATGGATGATAATGAAGCAGGGACGTTCAAGAAATAAGGAGGAATTTTGGATGCAGATCAAACAGAATATTCTATTCATAAAGTTGCAGAAAAAATTCTAAGAACTAAGCCAAAACAGGAATGGAGAAAGGAGATTTTGCCAGTAGGGATGGCTGCAAGCTGAAGTACAAAAAATAGGCAAGTTGGAGCTACAGCTTACTTAATAAACTGGCAAGGGCACCAAGGTTTGGGGAGCAAGTAAATATAGAAAGAAAAGTAATTGGGTGGGATGAGGCCAAGAAGGTGTTTAGATTGCAGGTTTGAAATCGTCTTCCATACCATGGATTGATATTGGAGTATAGACAAAGAGAAAGGGATAGGGGAGTTCTAAGTGAAAAACATCTCTGGCAGAGTTTTTATTCAAATCTAGAATGGAAGCTGCTGTTAAAAAGAGAAAATTAGTAGACAGTATAAAATATTGCGCAATAACTATAATAATCTGTCAGAGGTGGGTTGTAGAGATTGGGAAGATCTCAAATCAAAGCAAAATCAATTTACAGAGAAACAACAGCTGGAGATATGTATAGTTCTGAATAATACAACAAGGTCTAGAAGGTTTAAGATTTTTACTTGGAAGTGTTTGCATATGTATTCTTATAACCACACAGACTTCCAAAGACATTTAATTTGTCAGATAACAAATGTTGGAGATATGATAAGGAAACATAGGCATCTAGGAACATGTCTTTGGGAGTGTGATGAGTAGGAAGATTTTAAAAATTCCTGTCAGAAATATTTGGGTGAAAATGGCTGTAACTAAGGAAATTACTCTTTTTGAGCTGGGCAACAGAATCAGAATTGTCTAGGCATAGAAAGGTCTTATTAAGATTAATTCTCTTATCTGCCAAAAAACAATTACTAGACAAGGGAAATCAAAATCTAAAATGTCTATTTCTAACAGTATTGAATATTGTAAAAGAAATAAAAAACTGGACAAGAGATCTTTAGAAAAGAAAAGGCACAATTTACATAGAAATAAATGGAATTTGTGAGAACAATACATGCAGAATGATACACAGAAAGAGGAGTCAGGTATAAGGGAAGGCAGGTATTCAGCAATCTACGTAATGGAAAAGTATAAATAAGAAAGTTCCAATAAGTTGTTCAACAACTAAACTAAATTAAAATATGAAACCATAAAAGCAGTGCCAGGGACAATTCAACTGTTTTACCATACAAATGTTTAATTCTCCACTTTCATGTAGAACAGTCTTCTTCAGAACCACATCTCTTTACAAACAACAAGAATATATATATATATATATATAGATAGATAGTGGTGCGGCGGTAGCGTTGTCACCTCACAGTAAGACATTGTCCTGTTCGATTTTCAGCTAAAGCATCTTCTGTGTGGAGACATGCATGATGGGCGTACCTTTGTTGAAGGTTGTGCGTCAGAGCTGGCAACTCGGCACCTAAAAATCTGCTGCCAATCATTAGCGGACCGGAGTTCCGCTGTGGCAACCCCTAACCAGGAAAAGCCGAAAGAGAGAGTATTATTAATTTTTAGCCCAGTTAAGTCTAATCATTCAGCCACTAAACACGTGAAAGTATTGAAGTGGTCAATATCCTCTGTCGATTTAATAACACAACCTACTTTAACATTGTCCACATTCTTGGCCATCCAGACATTAGTAAACAAAGAAACACACACCAAGTGGGCTCAGAACTCCACCAATAAATCCAATAAAGCCCACACAAAAGGTGAAACAATGTAGTTCTGGAACCGTAAAAACCAAACGTTTAATGCACAAAACACCATAAACACTCACAAAAATACATTTTCATTTAACATACACTTCATCAGATGTAGGCTTGAATAAAACCACCACTATTTAAACAATCTCCCTTTACAAATCTACAAATAGGAAACAAATCAATTAATTAATTAATACAACTTGAACCAACAACTAAAGACATATGCACTCATTTCATACATATCCCAGAACCAGGTATAATATTTTCCTTTTACTGAATAAAAACACAAGACATAATACTTAAAACAAAACATTTGTTGGAAACCCATTAAAATCCATTAAAATTAATATTACCCTACATAAATTATTATTTAAAACATTTTATATAAAATATGTGCATTTAGTGGTTGGCAAAGGGATTTGGCCCCATCTTGCAGATTATTTTGGAAATGCAATACATTTGAATGTCAAAAAAGGAAGAATAAAAATGTATGTAGATGGATGTAAATACAATCTCCAAATACAAAAACAATTTAAAAGTTTAAAAATTTAAAAATGCTTGAAAATGTTTAAAACCACAGTGTTTATTGTCTCCACAGCATCTTAAATGATTCTACTTATAATTTAGCTGCTCTTAGTTTCAGAAGGGAACTTATGGATATATGTTTGCTCAATCCTGTTTTTTATTAGCTTCCCGGGTGATCTGCCACCATAACTACTTATATTCAATAGTTTCTTCCCATAGACCACCCCAGGAATTTTTATCCACCTTCTCCAAGGTGAAAAATAAATAATGGTCATTGTTACATTCTTGGCTATGCTTGTAGAGGGCATTGGTGTCTTTTTTATTTTGTACGTCATATGTGTGTTCATATATTCTTTTTCTTAACTTCCGTTCCATTTTACCTATATAAAATGCATCACAGGACTGACAGCCAAGTACACAAGCCCACTGGTGTCACAATTTGTAAATTCCTTACTTTCCACCAACCTGTTTCTCCACTGCAAAAAATGCTCTTTTTATTGTAAACATTGGCACATTGAGAACAATGTCCACACTTAAAAGTTCCTTTCTTCTTTTTGTTCCTGACAATTCCATATTCATAACTAGATTCCAATATTTTTTTTCAAATTCCTGAAATTTTTATAGACGATTTTAATTCTTTCCTATTTTATTTTGTCCAAGTCGGTGAGGGCTAAAAACCTATCCCATTCATTGTTTACAATCCCCCTCACCATAGTGGAACCAGCATTAAATTCCAATATTAAAGCCTTATCAAAATTTTGCACATAATCAGTATTTACATATTTAGTGCTATACCATCCCTTATATCTTTACCTAAAATAGGTTGGTATTTATCTACTCTACCTTTCAAGACTTCTTTTTCCACCTCATCCAACAAATAATCTGGGTAATTCCTTATTTTAAACATTTTTCTTAACAATTCCATTTCTCTATCAAGATCTCTGTTGTTAGATGTCATCCTACAGCCTCTAATGTATTGTCCTTTAACTATATTTTTCTTATAATGCTTAAGATGAGCACTATCAAAATGTAGGTAGGAATTGGAGTATTTTGGTTTTCTAAAAACCTTAGAATTAAACATATCGTTTTGCTTGTATATTTCCATGTCTAGGTACTGTAAGGTCTTATCACTGATCTTATAAGTAAATTGCAAGTAGTTTGTACTTTTATTAAGATAATCTATGAAACTGACCACTTCACTTTCTTGAGCCACCCATAAAATTGCTATGTCATCCAGAAATCTTTTATAAAGAATCTAATTCTCCTTGTATATAGATTCCACCACACACTTTTCCTCCCATCTAGCCAAAATTAAATTCGAGTATGTGGGGGCACAAGCTGCACCCATCACTATGCCCTGAATCTGGTGAAAGAATTCACCCTTAAAACACACAAAGTTATATTTCAAAACCAGGTCCAAAAGTTGCATAACAACCACTTTTTCATCTAGGGACAAGTAATTCTCTTCATAAACAATTTCTTCTAAAACACTTAGGCCTTCCCTATGAGGTATAGACGAAAACAGTCAATGGTTAAAAAATATAAAACTTCATTATATTTCTCCTGACTCAGACACCTTAAAAAATCCCATGAATCCTTTAAAATATTATTTTTTTTGAACCACAGGCCCTTTAACTTACTATCGACATACTTAGCAAGGGCCAATATTTTGGATCCATTAACTGATACAATGGGCCTTAAAAGTAGGGGTCCTTCCCATTTTTATGTGTCTTTGGGATCTCAAAAATAGTAGCTATTCCAGGTTTTTCTACTTTAAGATAATGGTACGTTCTTTGGTCAATAGAGCCTTCAACAAAAATGTCCTCTAAAATCATATCTATTTTTTGAGATGCAATATTTATCTCATTCATAGATACAGTTCCATATTTATTGGAGTCCCTTAGAATGCCATTCATTTTTCCTTCATAAATGAGCCTAAATGAGATCATCCATAAGGACCATACTCACACCCTTGTCCAGTTTCATGATTCTTAAATTTGTGTCATTTCTCAGCTCATGTAGAACATTAATTTCTGCTGGATCTAAATTCCTTCTATATCTCACTTTATCATAGTTTTTTCTAATTTCTTTTTCAATTACACCTTCAAAGTTTTTAATTTGTGGGTGCAAAGGTGGATTATAAATACTTTTTCTTGCTAGTCCTTCACATTCCACTTTAATGTCCTGATCAAACAATATTTGAAAATTTATTTTTTTTGTGAAGACCTTTATATCCATATTAAATGAAAACATATTTTTGTGAGCGTTTATGGTGTTTTTTTGCATTAAACCTTTGGTTTTTACAATTCCTCTCAGAGCTTCATTGTTTCACCTTTCCTGTGGGCTTTATTGGATTTATTGGTGGAGTTCTGAGCCCACTTGGTGTGTGTTTCTTCATTTACTAGTGGATTTCCCTACCATGGACAGTGAAATGAGCAGAGAGGCAATGGAAAGTAACTGTAAGGAGGAGCTGAGCCAAGCATGAAAGTTGATTGGCCAGTTAACGCAGTTGGTTGATCTGCTTACACTCCTCAGCGAATCAATGGTGCAGTTGGTATCTAGAATGCATGAGGGGCGGAACCAGGAAATGTCCTGTAACTATGGAGTGAAACGACATGACAAAATAGCTCCTGAGGGAAACAGAGACAACAGGGAAGCTGCCTGGAGAGGGAATGGGTCAGACAGGAATGAACAATGTTTTCAGCAAACCCCTAGGAGTTTGAGACCTACAGAGGGAGGAAATAACTCTAATGAGAGCCGAGTGTCCCCTGGTTCACTTGGACAAGAGAAACAGAATTCGGATCTCAGGAGTAACACTAAACAGGTCGATTTGAATGAATGGCTCCAGGTTAGTTTTTCTTCCAATTTCAAGAACAGAACTGTTATGCCAGGGCCTGATACAGACAATTTTAAAAATTTGCTTTATAAACTGGAAAGACTGATTTTTAAATGCAAAAGCATTGATACTGAAAATAGTTACCTTAAAGAATGTATCTCTCAAAGTATAGTGCCTAAGGGACTAAGAATTTGGAAGTATTCTAACAATGTGGTCCCAGGCAGTGTTTTTCACCAAGATTTGATAAAAATATTTAACAGATGTGGGCATGATATATTAAACTGCATTCTTGAGAAGAACAATAGAGTGAAGGGGAAACTTATGAGTGAAATACAGACCGTGAATGAATGTATCAAAAAATGATTTAATGTTCACTATCCCTGCTGAAAAGGAAAATTATCACAGTACTCAAAAGGAAGTGGATGGTCAATGTAATCACCCGATTAAAAGAAAAATTAAGAAATTAGAACGTGACATTCTAGAATATAAAAATAATGCTAGTTATCCAAAACCAAAGTCTGGAGACAGATTTTGGAAAAGGAATAATAATGGGGAGTGGAAAATAATATTAATGATGAGCCAACAAGAGTAGGTGAATCACTTTCGGAACTAGATGATATTTCTGAGTACCCCCCATTACATAGATCAGAGAGAATTAGAAACAGGACAGAATACCAACAGCAACATTTTTCAAATTTTCAGGGGGGAGCTAGAAGGGGGAGGTATTAAATAATACCACCCAGACTGACTTAGAAGTGACTGAGATTAAACAGGACCTGGATAATTCTTTTAGATACATATATGAAGATTTTAGTATTTATAATTTTAGTTCTTTAACTTTGACAAAGGATCATTTTAGACTTCTATCTAAGGGAATTAAATTTATACCACTAAGACAGGGGGACTTGGCCAAAACATTAATAGATATAAAGGTCTTCACAAGAAAAATCAATTTTCAAATATTGTTTGATCAGGACCTTAAAGTAGAATGTGAAGGACTAGCAAGAAAAAATATTTATAATCCACCTTTGCACCCACAAATTAAAAACGTTGAAGGTGTAGTTAAAAAAGAAATTAGAAAAAGCTATGATAAAGTGAGATACAGAAGGAATTTAGATCCAGCAGAAATTAATGTTCTACATGAGCTGAGAAATTACACAAATTTAAGAATCATGAAACCGGATAAGGGTGGGGACATGGTCCTTATGGATGATCTCATTTATGAAGGAAAAATGAATGACATTCTAAGGGACTCCAATAAATATGGAACCATATCTAGGAATGAGATAAATATTACATATCGAAGAATAGATATGATTTTAGAGGACTTTTTTGTCGAAGGCTCTATTGACCAAAGAACTTACCATTATCTTAAAGTAGAAAAACCTAGAATAGCTACTATTTTTGGGATCCCAAAGAAACATAAAAATGGGAAGGAGCCCCCTTTAAGACCTATTGTATCAGCTAATGGATTCAAAACATTGCTCATTGCTAAGTATGTGGATAGTAAGTTAAAGGGCCTGTGGTTAGGAAAAAAAGAATATTTTAAAGGATTCATGGGATTTTTTAAGGTGTCTGAGTCAGGAGAAATATAATGAAGTTTTATCTTTTTTAACCATTGACATAGTGGATCTGTTTTCCTCTATACCTCATAGGGAAGGCCTAAGTGTTTTAGAAGAAATTGTTTATGAAGAGAATTACTTGTCCCTATGGGTGGCTCCAGAAAGTGAAGTGGTCAATTTCATAGATTATCTTAATAAAAGTACAAACTACTTGCAATTTACTTATAAGATCAGTAATGAGACCTTACAGTACCTAGATGTGAAAATATGCAAGCAAAACGATATGTTTAATTTTAAGGTTTTCAGAAAACCAGCATACTCCATTTCCTACCTACATTTTGATAGTGCTCATCCTAAGCATTATAAGAAAAATATAGTTAAAGGACAATACATTAGAGGCTGTAGGATGACATCTAACAATGAAGATCTTGATAGAGAAATGGAATTGTTAAGAAAAATGTTTAAAACAAGGAATTACCCAGATTATTTGTTGGACAAGGTGGAAAAAGAGGTCTTGTAAGGTAGAGTAGATAAATACCAACCTATTTTAGGTAAAGATATAAAGGATGGTATAGCCACTAAGTATGTAAATACTGATTATGTGGAAAATTTTAATAAGGCTTTAATAATGGAATTTAATGCTGGTTCCACTATGGTGAAGGGGATTGTAAACAATGAATGGGATAGGTCTTAAGCCCTTACCAACTTGGACAAAATAAAAAAGGAAAGAATTAAAATTGTCTATAAAAATTCCAGGAATTTGAAAAATTTATTGGAATCTAGTTATGAATATGGGATTGTCAGGAACAAAAAGAGGAAAGGAACTTTTAAGTGTGGACATTGTTCTCAATGTGCCAATGTTTACAATAAAGAGAGCATTTTTTTTGCAGTGTAGAAACAGGTTGGTGGAAAGTAAGGAATTTACAAATTGTGACACCTGTGGGCTTGTGTACTTGGCTGTCAGTCCTGTAATGCGTTTTATATAGGTAAAACAGAATGGAAGTTAAGAAAAAGAATATATGAACACACATATGACATACAAAATAAAAAAGACACCAATACCCTATACAAGCATAGTCAAGAATGCGACAATGCCCATTATTTATTTTTCACCTTGGAGAAGGTGGATAAAACTTCCCGGGATGGTCTATGGGAAGAAACTATTAAATATAAGGAGTTATGGTGGCAGATCAACCTGGAAACTAATAAAAAACCACGATTGAACGAACATATATCCATAACTACTTAACTAATTCAGTCTAAAATACCAGTTTTTTTTTTAGTGAATCTGTGATATAAAAAATTTGTTCTGCACAGCTCCTCATGGTGTCCTGCAGAGTGATACAGGCAACAGAGAGACCCAAGAGACACTTTTCCAGATTTAAGTATTTTTTCTCTATTTTTTTTGCTCGGACTGCCTTTTCCCGCCTAAAAAGTGAATTTTTAACTGATCTGTGCTTTAAAAAGTTTAAATTGCATTTGTCTTCTGCTTTTTACAGTTTTTGCACTTATTTTATATCAATTTAAGTTGTTTTCTACTGTATAACTGTTGTAGGCTACACACTAAAGTGCACTAGCCTGTTTATAGTATTTAAAGTGTTTTCTGTGTGTTTTTCTGCTGTTTCCTGAAAAAAAAAAAAAAAAAAAATTCTCTTTTCCTGCCTTTGCTGAACTAGATTAGTCCAGATTTCAGGTTTTGCTGAATTCCTGACTGTGGTATAGTTTCCTGTCTTGCCCATATCCTTACTTGGATAGGAGGAAGCTTCTCTGTTCACCAGTAAGAGTGGAGAGCTTTGAGCAGCCTATCTGTTCCTGGAGGAGTGGTCTCAGCCCTGAAACTAGTAGCTTATTGGCCATTTTGGGTCAATTCCTATTCTCTTTCAGTTTCCCTGCTTTAAAACCCACATTTGCGTGGTTTTGCACCAGTATACAACTCCACACAGCTCCTCGTGGTGTCCTGCAGAGTGGTACAGGCAACAGAGAGACCCAAGAGAGACATTTCCAGATTTAAGTATTTTTTTCTCTGTTTTTTTTTTTTTTTTTGGCTCCGACTGCCTTTTCCCACCTAAAAAGTGAATTCTAACTGATCTGTGCTTTAAAAAGTTTAAATTGCATTTGCCTTCTGCTTTTTACAGTTTTGCACTTGTTTTATATCATTTTAAGTCATTTTTGTGTTTTATAACTGTTGTAGGCTACACACTAATGTGTGCTAGCCTGTTTATAGCATTTACAGTGTTTTCTGCTGTTTACTGACAAAAACAAAAAAAAAAAAATTCTCTTTTCCCGCCTTTGCTGAACTAGATTAGTCCACATTTCAGGCTTTGCTGAATTACGGACTGTGGTATAGTTTCCTGTGTTGCCCATATCCTTACTTGGATAGGAGGAAGCTTCTCTGCTCACCAGTGAGAGTCGGAAGCTTTGAGCAGCCTATCTGTCCCTGGAGGAGTGGTCTCAGCCCTGAAACTAGTAGCTTATTGACTGCTCTGGGTCAATTCCTATCTCTTTCAGTTTCCCTGGTTTAGAACCCGCATTTGTGTGGTTTTGCATGATTTTGCGCATAGCACAGCATCAGGCAGCGCCGCTTAAATGGGTTTAAACTATTCCCGGCTCCACAAAGTCTGCTCTTCACTTTTTTCCCTTAGAACTGTTCTAAATCTCAAAGTAAGCACTCTATTTTCATTCTAAAGCCCTGCAGTTGCTCGTATAAGTAATCTTATAAGTAAGCACTAATAAACTAAAGCACTACACCCTCTTATACTCCCTTTAAGTACTTGGCTCAGTATTGGTCCTTTTTGATCAGTCAAAAAGTAGTTCCTTATACTATTCTGGCATGTCCAAAAGTCAGTTTTGGGTTTACTCTCCAGTTCAGCTGGTGAATTTGCGAATGTTGAGGCAATGTTACAACTGCCTTATGTACACAGACCACCCTCTCCTCCTCCCAACAAGCTCAAATATATGTGAGAGATGCAACTATATAGCCAAACTGGAGGCTGAGCTCTCTCAACCCAATACTGGTGCAGTCAGTCAGGAGGAGAAGGTAACCACACACACCACAAATCCAGTCTCACATAGACCTATCACAACAGAAAACCAAACACATAAACACACAAAAACATACTCGGAGGCTCTAAATAAAAATCTGCCCAACCAGCAGAGACCTCCAAAGCATACACCCAAGCAACAACTACCCCACAACAATACCCACATATCACATAGTTCACAAAGTCAGTGTGCCACACAGTCACAGCCCTTAAGGCTAAACAACACACCTAATACACTTGTAATAGGTGACTCTATTGTCAGACACACTGATGTCCCACTCACCAGGCTGAACAAGGAGAAGGTCACTGTAAGCTGCCTGTCGGGTGCCAGGATCCTCTACATAACACAAACACTCAGGTCACTCCAAAGCAAGTACAAATATGACTCCGTCATTGTCCATGCTGGTGTGAATGACCTGAGATGTACCTCCCTGGACTACATGAAAAGAGACATAGAGGAGCTCTCTGATCATGTAGCCCAGACCTGTATGACCCTGACCTTGATTAGCATCTTACCCTCACCAAGAATGATGCCACAGTATAAAGGCAAAATGATCAGTTTTAACAATTGGCTAAAGTATCGGTTTCATTCAAAGGGGATCCAGTGTCTGTCAGCCTGGGATGACATGCTCGACAAGCCACGTTGCTTCGCTAGGGACGGCTTGCACCTGTCACCCCTGGACTTTTGAATACTGGCGAAGGCTCTTGCCACCCCCATACTGCCTTTTTTAGGCAAGGCTCAAAAGACAAACCCAAACTAAGGGTAATGCTGCTCAACGCCAGAAGTCTAAACCTCAAGATGCATGCACTCAAGGCTCTCCTCAGTATGGAGAATATCGATATCTGTGCAGTAACAGAAACCTGGTTCAAGGCTCCCGAGAGCACCCCAGCGCTACCAGGTTATACCTCATACCATGCTTTTCGGCTCCAAAACTCGGACCGAACCACAAAAAAGAGGGGGAGTATCCATATTCATCAAAGATACCCATACCTCCAGGTTAGTGGCACTGCATGAAGCATCGGAGACCATCCATGTGCAACTAACAGTGGGCAAAACTGCCTTTCAGTTTGTAGCCTGCTACAGACCACTCTCCCAAACTCAGGAACCCCACTCAGCTTTCCTGATAACACTGGAGAATATGAAGGTCTCTCCAAACACCATTATATTGGGTGACTTCAACTACCCAAACATAGACTGGGAGCACTACTCAAGCCCCAACACCCTCGCCCAATGGTTCCTAGAGTTTATAAACTCAAATGCTATGGAACAACTGGTCACCACTCCCACAAGAGGGGAAAACATATTGGACCTGATCATCACCAACATGGGGACTCTATGTTCCATACCAGAGGTATACCCCTCACTGGTAAGATCTGACCATAAATTAATCTCACTGGACATCCATATCCTGTCCCCACACCCAGCCAAGGAAACCATGGTAAAGAACTTCTCAAAAGCAAACTTCACACTTCTCAAAACCGAGGTGGAATCCTTCAAAGCCCCCGGGCCAGTGGAAAATACAGCCCAAACCACAGAATCCTTTACAAAGGCTTTCTATGGACACCTACAGAAATGCATGGATTGTGCTATCCTAAATAAAACCAAGACTTATTCCTCCAAAGGCAGAAGACCTGTCTGGTGGACCCAAGCCATAAATAAGCTATACAACAGAAGAGGAAGCTACTACATGATAGAGCAAAATCCCAAAAAGGAAAGGCATGTCTGATCAGTACTAGCAAGAAACTACAATCCCTCATAAAATCATCTAAGGCCAGCTTCGAAAGAAAAATTGCACAAGATGCCAAAGATAATCACAAGGCCTTCTTTACTTATGTCAGGAATCTGGGTGGCAACTCCCAGATATGCTCTGAGTTAGTTCTAAATGACAAAAAATACACTGAACCCACAGACATTGCCAACATACTGGCAGACAGGTTCAGTGCAAACTTCTCCCCCCTTCCCCCCAAAAGAGCAAATGTCTATCCCAACAGAGTGTAGCCTCCCTGATATCACAGATGCACAGGTGAGAGCTGCCCTCTCCAAAGCAAAAAACACAGCATCAATGGGACTGGACGATGTCCCAGGCTGCATCTTACACGAACTCCAAGAAGAACTGAACCCTCACATAAAGTCACTGTTCAATCTCAGCCTTACTACAGGATATGTACCCAAGGAATGGCATACAGCAACAGTGGTCCCACTCCACAAAGGTGGTGCCACAATGGACCCCGGAAACTATCGCCCTATAAGCCTGACTAGCCTGGTCTGCAAAGCTATGGAGTGTATCATCACGAAACTCATAAACCAAGACACTGGGAACCTCCAAATACTGGATCCTGCCCAATTCGGCTTTGTTAAGGGCAGATCTTGCCTCTTGAACCTGGTTGACTTCTTTGAAACAGTCACCAAGGCCATAGATGAAGGGAAGGTAGTCCACACAGCCTACCTGGACCTCACAAAAGCTTTTGACACAATACCCCACTCAGGCATCATAAATAAGCTCACCAGCTTAAATATCAACCCCTATGTCACAAGATGGGTTGCAAACTGGCTCAGGGATAGAACCCACATGGTCAGAATTACAGGTGCCATGTCAGACTCTAAACCAGTTACAAGTGGCATCCCACAAGGCACAGTCCTGGGACCTCTCTTATTCGGTATATATTTCTCTGAGGTACAGGCTAACATGGGAGGACTATGGCTGACCAAGTTCGCAGATGACTGCAAACTGGGTGCCATAATCAACTCGTCGACTGACACAAGCATCCTCCAAAAGGGTCTCACAGAGACGGATAACTGGTGCCTGAGCCATGGCCTAAAGCTAAATGCCAAAAAGTGCATAGTCATCCTCTTTGGGAAAAACAAAGTGCCCACAAATTACCACATAGGTTCATAGGTTCATAGGTTCATACTAGGCTATCTGCCCAAGGGCATTTACAAGCCTAGCCCATCGTTTTGTGGCTTACGCCACCCCTTTAGTATGGGGAACTATACCCATTATTTTGCTGTGCCTCTGTCGAGCAGTGACACTGAGGTAATCCCTGGGGTATATCTGCGATCTCCCATCCATTGGTCAAGATTTCCTTGAACAAGGCCAGCGAGGTGCTCTGCCTCACATGTACCGGGATTTTGTTCCACAGCATAGGGAGTCTTTGGGTGATGAATCTATCCCTCCAGCACGTCCTATTAATAGCCGTGTTGAGGTTTAAGTCTCCTGCCCTTGTGGCTCTGATGGATCTAGATTTTTGAGGTGAAGCATATTCATCAAATCTGGGTTTGACATGGCCTTGTATGTTAGGCAAAGGTCACCTCTGAGCAAGCGGTGGCGACTGAATAGAGCTGGAGTTCTTTCAGTCGGGCAGCATAGGACAGATTTTTGAGACCCTTTATCCTTTTGGTGAGGAACTTTTGTGGCCTCTCCAGCTGCTGCAAGTGTCGGGTCAGATACATTCCGAATGGGGCATTGTACTCAATCATTGGTCTGATGAGTGATGAGTAAAGGGAGACTATGACCTCCCTTGATTTAGATGAGAATCCCTTCATGATAAGGTGGGCAATGTAGAAGGTCTTCCTAACTACTTTAGCTACATGGGTGTCGAATGACAGACTACTATCAACCTGGGTCCCCAGGTCCCTGATAACTTCTTCTGTGCTCAGTGGATTGCCACCTATTTGGTAGCTAGGGTAACCTTGTTTTTCCCGAAGGGTATGACTATGCATTTTTTGGCATTTAACTTTAGGCCATGGCTCTGGCACCAGTTATCCATTTCTGTGAGACCCTTCTGAAGGATATCTGTGTCAGATGTGTTTTCTACTATGGCCCAGTTTGCAGTCATCTGCAAACTTTGTCAGCCATAACCCTCCTGTGTTTGCTTGTACTTGGGAAAAGTAGATGCCAAACAAGAGTGGGCCCAGGACTGAGCCCTGTGGGACACCACTTGTGACAGGCTTTGAGTCTGACATGGCGCCAGCAACTCTGACCCTGTGGGTTCTGTCACTCAGCCAGTTTGTAACCCATCTTGTGATGTATGGGTTAACATTTAAGCTGATGAGTTTTTCAATGATACCCGAGTGGGGTATTGTATCGAAGGCCTTAGCCAGATCGAGGTAGGCTGTATGGACTGCCTTTCCCTCATCAATGGCTTTGGTGACTGTTTCGAAAAGTCAACCAAGTTTAAAAGGCATGATCTGCCTTTGACAAAGCCAAACTGGGTTGGATCCAAAGTCTGCAAATTCCCTATGTCTTTATTTATGAGGTCCATTATGATCCTCTCCATGGCTTTGCAGATAAGGCTTGTCAAGCTAATGGGCGGTAATTTCCAGGGTCGGTGGAGGCACCGCCTTTGTGAAGTGGGACCACAGTTGCAGTGCGCCACTCCTGGGTACGTATCCAGAGGTAAGACTTTGATTAAACAGCTGTCCTAGCTGTGGGTTTAATTCCTCATTGAGTTCGTGGAGCACACAGCCGGGACACCATCAGGTCCCATGGATGCTGTGTTTTTGCTTTGGAGAGAGCAGTTCTCACTTGGGCTGGAGATGTTTGGGGGCTGCAATCGTTTGGTATAGATATCTCTCCTTTTGGGGAGTGGGGAGAAGTTTGCACTGAACCTGTCAGCCAGTATGTTGGCAATGTCTGTAGGATCAGTAATCTTCACATCATTTTGAACTAGTTCTGAGCATATCTGGGAGTTTCCTCCCAGGTTTCTAACATAGCTAAAGAAGGCCTTATGATTGTCTTTTGAGTCTTTAGCTATTTTTCTCTCAAAATTTGCTTTGGATGATTTTATGAGAGCTCTTAGTTTTTACTTATAGTGATCAAGGGTTTCTTACCTTTTAAGGATTTTGCTCTATCTTGTAGTAGCTTCCTCCTTTTGTTGTAGAGTTTGTTTATGGCTGGGGTCCACCAGACTGGACGCTTGCCTTTGGTACAAAGAGTCTTTGTTTTGCTTGGGATTGCCTTATCCATGCAGTCCTGCAGGTGCTGGTAGAAGGCATTTGTAAGTGATTCAGCGGCTTGAGTACTGTTTTCCCATGCTCGGGGCCTTAAAGGAGACCACACTAGTCTTTAGAAGTGTGAAGTCGGCTTTTGAGAAGTTCTTTACTGTGGTCTTTTTATTTCAGGTGGGGTGGGATGAGGACCTCCAGCGAGATTAGTTTGTGATCTGATCTCACCAGTGAGGGGTATACTTCGGTGTTGAACATTGTGCTCCCATGTTCGTGATTATGAGATCAAGTATGTTATCTCCTCTTGTGGGATGGTGACTAGTTGTTCCATGGCATTTGAATTTATGAATTCCAGGAACTTTTGGGCTAGGGTGTTTGGGCTTGAGTAGTGTTCCCAGTCTATATTAGGGTAATTGAAGTCACCTAGTATGATGGTGTTTGGTGATACATTTATCCCTCTAGTGTTTTCAGGAAGGCCATGTGAGGTTCCTGAGTTTGTGAGGGTGGCCTGTAACATGCTACAATTTGCAGAGCAGTCTTGCCTATGGTTAATTGCACCTGGATGGTCTCCGATGCATCGTGCGTTGCCACCAGTCTTGAGGTGTGGGTGTCCTTGATGAATATGGATACCCCTCCTCCTTTCTTGGTATTGTCCGGATTTTGGGGCCGGAACGCATGATATGAGGTAAAACCTGATAGCGCTGGGGTGCTCTCAGGAGCCTTGAACCAGGTTTCTGTCACAGCACAGACATCGATGTTCTCCATACTGAGAAGGGCCTCGAGTCGTGCATTTTGAGATTTAGACTTCTGGCATTGCGCAGCATCTCCCCTCGTTTTTTCCTTTTTTTGTGTTCTAGGGTGGTAGGTTTAGAATTTGAGCCTTGCCTAAAAAAGGCACTATGGGGGTGGCAAGAGCCTTTGCCAATATCTGGAATCCCAGGGTGACAGGTGCAAGCCATCCCTTGAAGCAGCGTGGCTTGTCCAGCATGTCATCCCAGGCAGGCAGACACTGGATCCCCTTTGAATGACACCAGTGTTTAAGCCACTTGTTAAAGCTGATCATCTTATCTCTGTATTGTGGCATCATTCTTGGTGAAGGTAGGATACTGCTCAAGGTCAGGGTCATACCTGCCTGGGCTACATAATCAGAGAGCTCCTCAATGTCTCTTTTCATGTAGTCCAAGGAGAGTGCGTCTCAGGTCGTTTACACCAGCATGGACAATGACTGAGTCATATTTGTACCTGCTGTTGAGAGACCTGAGTGCTTGCGTTATGTGGCAGATTCTAGCGCCCGACAGGCAGCTTACTGTGACCTTCTCCTTACTCAGTCTGGTGAGCGTGACGTCAGTGTGTCTGACTATGGAGTCACCAATGACTAGTGTGTCTGGCATTGTGTTTGGCCTTAAGGGCTGTGACTGTTTGACACTCTGACTGTGAGGTCTATGTGTTGCAGGTGTTGTGTTCTGAGGTGGTGGTTGTTTGGGTGTCTGCTTTGGTGGCCTCTGCTGTTTTGGTAGATTTTTGATCAGAGCCTCCGAGTATGTCTTTGTGTGTTTATGTGTATGATTTGAGGTTGTAATGGTACTATGTGAGACTGGGTCTATAGTGTGTGTGGTAACCTTCTCCTCCTGACTGGTCTTGCCAGTCCTATGTTGAGAGAGCTCAGCCTCCAGTTTGGCCGTATAGTTGCATCTCTCGCATGTATTTGTGTTTTGTGGGAGGAGGAGAGGGTTGTCTGTGTACATGAGGCAATTGTAGCATTGCCTCAATATTCCCAGGTTCACCAGCTGAGCAGGAGAGGACACTAGCAACTGATCCCTCGATATGCTAGAAGGATAGACAAAAAAACTTTAAAAAAGATTCCGGGGGACGTGGGTGACCGAGAAATGGGGGGTTGCCTTTTTGGGGTACTATCTATTACAAGAGTGCCGTATCAAGGTAATAAGTACTGTAGGAGCAAGTGCTAGGTTTAACAGATAGAGAATAGTCTACTTGGAGTCAAGTGGTAATCCATTAAGTACGGAAGAAGTAATTAGGGATTTGGGGACCCAAGTAGATAGCAATCTCTCCTTTGACAATCATGTTGCCAAAGTGGTTAGAAAGACCTTCTATGTAGCCCACCTTATCACGAAAGGGCTCATATCTAGAGCAAGAGAGGTCATTGTGCCCCTCTACTCATCACTCATCAGGCCCATAATTGAGTACAATGCCCCATTTGGGATGTACCTTACCCAACACCTGCAGCAACTGGAAATACCCCAAAAGTACCTCACCAAGAGGATCAAGGGACTCAAACAGATGCCCTATGCAGTTAGGCTAAAGAAACTCCAGCTCTACTCAGTTGCTTACCGCCTACTCAGAGGCGATCTGTGCCTGACGTATAAAGCCATGTCCAACCCAGAATTAATGGACATGCTCCACCTCAGGAAATCCAAATCCCTTAGAGCTACACGATCCAGGGACTTAAACCTCAGCACAGAAATAAATAGGACATGCTGGAGGGACAGATTCATATCCCAGAGGCTCCCCTCACTCTGGAACAAAATCCCAATCCATGTTAGGCAGAGTCCCTCAATGACCCTCTTCAAGAGAAATCTTGACAAGTGGATGGGAGATCGTAGGTTTACCCCTGGGATCTCTTCTGTGTACCTACTAGACAGAGGCACAGTAAACTAACCTCAAAAGGGCTATCTTCTGTGACCTACTATACAGAGGCACAGTCAACTAATCTAAAAGAGTGGTGAAAGCCAAACACACTCTGGCTAGACTTATAAATGCCCTAGAGCAGATAGCCTAGTATCAACCTATGAACCTATAAGTTCCCTTCTGAAACTAAGAGCAGCTAAATTATAAGTATACTCATTTAAGATGTGGTGGAGGCAATAAACACTGAGGTTTTAAACATATTTAAGCATTTTTAAATTTGTAAACTTTTTAATTGTATTTATATCCATCTACATACATTTTTATTATTCCTTTTTTGACATTCAAGTGTGGTGCATTTCCAAAATAATCCACAAGATGGGGAAAATCCCTTTGTTAAACAATAAAGGCACATATTTTATATCAAATGTTTTAAATAATCATATATATATATATATATATATATATATATATATATATGTAGGGTAATATTATTTTAATGGATTTTAATGGGTTTCAAACAAATGTTTTGTTTTAAATATTATGTTTTGTGTTTTTATTCAGTAAAAGGAAAATATTATACCTGGTTCTGGGATATGTATGAAATGAGTGCATATGTCTTTAGTTGTTGGTTCAAGTTGTATTAATTAATTAATTGATTTGTTTCCTCCTGGTAGATTTGTAAATGGAGATTGTTTAAATAGGGGGTGGTTTTATTCAAGCCTACATCTGATGAAGTGTATGTTAAACAAAAACATATTTTTGTGAGTGCTTATGGTGTTTTGTGCATTAAACTTTTGTTTTTTATGGTTCCTCTCAGAAGTTCATAATTTCACCTTTTGTGTGGGCTTTATTGGATTCATCCAGACATTAGATATGTTAGAAATAAATAAAAATGCCAGATTTAACTGAGCCCTGAGGGACCCATTTGTTTACGTTGAGCCAGCTAGATGTGAAATTTTCTGTCCTGATTCTCTGGAATCTATCATGAAGCAGAATAGCCACCCAGTGAACAATGTATGGATTAACCTTGTGTTTGAGCATGGCAAAAATGATAGCAGAATGAGAGAAAGTGATAGACAAATCCAAATTGACCATTACTACAGACATGCCCATATCTAAGGCAATTATCACTGGGTTATAAAATTCAATTAAAGTAGTGAATGTAGAACTTTTTTGTGAAACCATGTTGAGTGTGGTCCATTAAACATCCTTGAATATTAAGTAGACACCTCTCAAAATTCTTTCCCACCAGTGAAGTAAGACTGATAAGTCTATAATTACTTATATTGTCTGTTGGGCAATCCTTATGAATGGGAATTGTCTGCACATTTCTAACTAGCATGAACAATGCCAAAATGCAATACATTATTAAAAAATTGAATAATAGTAGTTGAAATTTTTTTACTGCCATATGCCGAGAAAATGGATGGAATATTATCAGGACTCATACCACTACCCTGTTTAATATGGCTCAAAGATGATCATACAAGGGTCATATTGAAAGCTTTGCACATACAATCATCTTCTATTAAAATTCTAACATCAGAATCATTGCCAAACAGTGTAGCATCTTCTGACAAGAAGTGCTTATTGAGTAAGTTTGCCAATAATTCTCCAGCGTTCAGCAGTTCACCTCAAACAGAAATTGGTCCAAAAGATTTAAACTACCAAATTGTCTACAAATTTACTTTTTTCTAATTCAAAGAGACATTTAACTTTCTGGGGTTTAAGTTATAGGCACATTTTAAGTAATTTCTCTTGAACCTCTTACAAAGCCTAAATTTCTTCCTCTTTTTTTCTCAGAAGTTTAGTATGACCAGCATTCCACCATGGAGGTGTAGTCCTCAGTAAACTGTTAGTTTTTTTTTCGTACATCAAAAAAAACTAGACAAGGTATTTAAAGGTATGGTTTTGTCTTGCAAGAGCTATATCACTGTGTGTGTGTGTGTGTGTGTACACATATGTATATATATATATATATATATATATATATATATATATATATATATATGTATATATATCACTATAAATACAATAAAAATGATGAGAATGGTCTTGTCAAATTGTGTCACATCATTCCTTAGTTTAATAGTTGAAAGAAATGTAGAAAATCTCTATAAATAAATTATACTTGTAACATAGATGGTACTTAAGTAAGAGAATACTACATTAGTTTTCTGTTATGATAACTGAGAAAATCAAAACTTAATTCTGATCATAATTCAATGTTTATTACAACTTATTATGATATTTTCTTGTTAGTATTTTACTTTAAACATTTTTGTTTCTTGAAATATGATGACTGTCTTACAAAAAGCTCCCTAAGTTCAAATTTTAAAGTGGTCCACTAAATATGCAATTTAGACTGAGTGAGATCAAGATTGTTGTTTAGATTGTTACATTTATGGTTAACATTATCAATAATTTGCTGATTATTTAGCAGTACAAAATAAAGAATTCAGTTTAAATGCATCAGGTATTTTGACTGATTTTAACTAAAACTGAAATATCTAGTTACAATTGTAATATCATGTATATGCCTTTTAAATGAATAAAAGTCAATTCTTGAGAAAGATTTAAGAAGTGGTAAAAATCAGTTTGTTTAAAATTAGGATATAGAGACAAAGCACAATGGAGATAATTGTTCTAGAAAATGTCTCTTCAAAATGCACAGCATTTGAAATGTGAGCCAAAGAATCATTGACTATGGTATTGCAATCACTACCCGTGACAAAATAATGTATGCAAACTGTAATCAGTACATTTGTAATGGAAAAAATGAATTTATCTTGGCCACAACATATGTTATATATAGTCAGAAATGAGAAATTATATGTCTAAACTATTAAAAGAGCAAACCAAGTAACAAAATTTGCTTTGATCATCAGTATCAGACTAAATGTTATTTGCAGATGTATTTTGTTTAAATAAATGGCTTCCTCATACCTGTTTTATGATTACCAAGAAATCAATCTTTTCATTAGAGTTCTCCACTTATATCAGATTCCAGAATAATACTATATTTTCCTTAGATTGCAGAATAATTGAAAATAATAAGTTTTGCTTTTAAATGTTGCATTCCTTTATGCTTCTTTCTCATTCTCATTGGGCTAATTTTAATATAATATTGATAAGTAAACTATAATGAATGTGGATATGTGAACCATTATAAATGAAGAACTTGTACTGAGCAGGAGTGAAAGTGAGGAAATGACGAAAAATGATAATCCCAAATGTAAAATCCACGTATTTATTGCAGACAGAAATAAACGGATAAGCGCTTTCACTGTATTAGCTTCTTCAGATCCATGAAACAAACACTTAATGCAAACTTGTTATATATTGAAAGCACACAGATACAATTAAACAATTAACCTATCAAAAAGTTGATCCAATACAAAATTCTATTTAAAGGCGTAACATATTGCAAAAAACTGGAGATGCACACTGCAGAAGTATAAATGCATAAAACAACTAAAACATATCATAAAATATATATGTAAATATACATAGAAAAAATCCCATATGTTAAAAAACATAAAAACTGAGGCATAAGGGCATAACATAGGCATACTCATATTAAAAATAAATTACATATAATCACTTCACATGCCGGCGCTGCCTCAGCCTAGGTTTAATAGATGCCCTTTCATTTAAACCTAATCCCCTATCAGCCCTCAATAGTGTTATCCAATCACTCTCTTTTCCTTCAGTGTATGTCCTAATATCACCGTCCCTCTGAGTTGGAGTGATAACTTCTAACACTCTAAACAAAAACTTATGGTCATGGCCATGCATGACCACATGTTTAGCTAAAGCATTATGCAGCGTGCCTTTCCTGATGTGATAGTTGTGCTCCCTCATCCTGTCTCTAAGTGGGCAGTTGGTCTTACCCACGGAGAAAGAGGAACACAACTGACACACTGCTAAGTAAACAACATGTACGGTCATACAATTTGCCTCCACTTTAGTATAGAAAACTCTTCGTAAATCAGGGTGAAAAAACTCCACATTGCTGTCTATAAAAGAGCAAAAATTACAATGAACACAAGGTCTAGAACATCCTGCCTTCATAAGCTGTCTATCCGGTCTGGGATAACACAACAACCTTTTCAAATTGTTCTTATTCCTAAAAAGGAAATGTGGGGCTTCACCTACAATCTGCCTAAGGTCATCATCGACCCACAGGACTCCCCAGACCTTACTAACTATCTCCTTAATTTCAAATTGATCAGACGAAAAAGTAGTAGAAAACTTAACACAGTGATCAATCTTTCTATCCCCAGTGGCACTGGGATAAGTAGGTCCAAAATAAGGGCTGGCTACAGTTAAACGTAGATTGTGTACTTCATCTACATGTTGATTGATCTCATTCACATTATACCCCCTTTCTATCAACCTCCTAGTCAAGCTGTCTAATTCATCAGTGAACCCTATATCCATAGGGTTTAACCTGGAGTCCCTAATTGCCTGTCCTCATAATATTCCTGAATATGAAAGGTGGATGCATGCTTGTTATCATAAGTAACGAATTACAGTGACAGGCCTTATGAAATACCCCTGTATTAATGATGTCATTAGGTAACCTTTCAACAAACAAATCCAAAAACTCAATTCTGTGCTCAGAGAAATGCATGGTAAACTTGAGGAAAGTAGTTAAATTATTCATCATTGTAAACATAGATTGTAATTGTGCTAATGTCCCTTTCCATAAAACAAAAAGGTCATCCACAAATCGCCGATAAAATATTACATGCTCCATAAACAATGTTTTACTAAACAGCACATGTTCCTCCCAATGGGCTAAAAATATGTTGGCATAGCTGTTCGCACAAGGTGTGCCCGTAGCTACGCCATCACACTGCCTATAAATAACATCTTTGAACATAAATAAATTATTTTCAAGGACTAATTCTAAAAAGTGTGTTATCAAGTCAATCTTAACATCTGAGTAGCCACTATGTTCCCTTAAATATTCTGAGACATAAGTAAGTCCTATTCCATTCGGTATAACTGTGAAAAGTGACTGCACATCAAAGGTTACAAATAGACAGTCAGCAACCATTCCTTGTTGTTTAATACATTCATAGAGGTCAATTAAGAACTGCTTTGAGTCTCGTAGAACAAAGGTATTGTTATTCAGAACCTGCCTCAAATGCTTTTCTATGAAGACAGATAGATGCTCTGTTACCCACCCATGACCAGAGACAATTGGTCTCATGGGTGGATCTTTAGGGTCTTTATGTATCTTGGGTAGCCCATGTATCACAGGGATAACAGGCGCCTGGATACAGAGATACTCATATAATTCCTTCCCTATTAAGTTGCTCTTAAAAATATCCAGGAGTGTGAAGCCAACATACCTAATAGTGTCATTGACATCATCTACTGTAATCACTTCATAGAACTTATCACACAGCATCATATCCATGGTGGCATTATAATGCAGAATATCCATGACGACGATCCTGCCTCCCTTATCTGCTGGCCTTATAATGATGGTGGAATCATCTTGCAATTTCTTTAAGCTTAACCTCTCCTTATAAGTAAGGTTATCAGAACTCATGGATCTCCTATCTCTCCTACTGTTATAAAAGCTATATAGTTCATCTTCCATCAACTTTAAAAAAGCTTCTACCATAGGGTGGTTGGTGGGCACAAACTCACTCAGATTCTTAAAAGTGAACTCCCTATTATCTACTGATACATTACTGGGACCCTTGAATAAATATTTTAACATAACATTTCTACAGAACAATCTAAGATCTGTAACTGTATCCGTCAGCCTACTCTGTGTCTTTGGAATAAAATTCAACCCTTTACTCAGCAGTCTAATATCGTCAATACTAAGTATGACTTGAGATATATTGTGAACTAATGTTTGTTGGTCCACATCTTTTTCAAAGTCTGATGAGATAAAGGTTCCCCTGACAACTTCCTTTTCTGTCTGCCTTGACTCATGGAGCGTGACCTCCGTGGGCCCTTCTCCAGGCGTGTAGGCAGAGGAAAAGACAAATCAGGGCTGATACTACTACTTAAGTCCACCTGTTCTGTCCTTATCTTTGGTCTAACCACAACTTCAGATTTGCTAGCCAAAGATGTGGGTTTGTCCCTGTTAATGCACACTTCAGGATATAAATTAGTGCCTGGCTGCATACTGGGGTGCATAATATGTATAACATCATTGGAATCATTAAAATCATGCACAAAAGCTTCATTGACAAGTGACTGTTCACTGATCAGAGGACCACCCACAGCTTTCCCTGTAGTGTTATCTATACAAGTTTCAGACCTATGAAGCTCTGTACTAACAACATTATCACATTTAGTCACAATACCAACATTATCACATTTAGTCGCAGTACCAGCAACTTCAGTTTCCAAGGTCCTAGTATTAACATCACTGTTCATGTTATTATTGTCCTTAATAACAGGGTCATGCTCAAGTCTGTCCGAGCCAAGCCTCCTATTTGTATAAACAGTAGAAGAAGGAGTAGTATTATTAGCATTTCTGGGCCACATAAACACATGTCCCAGTTTAAAATTGGTAATGTCTCTAGTAGTCTTATGCCTCTTTTGTTGAAGCAATTTGCATTCAAACACTAGCACACTGTCCAAAACATTCTCGAAGAGTGGTTGTACTACTTCGCTAGGAAATTCACCAAAAAGCACTTGTTGTGTCATGCTAATACTATCAGTTAATTTAGCTTCCTCTGGATGAAAAACGTCAATGAGGAGCTGCAGATATTTCCTGATTACCTCGATGTTCAAGCGTTGCCACTGCGCAAGCAGATCTGGATACTCTCTCCCCTGGCTAGGCATCGTAAACACACGAAGCCCTCTAGGAATAATATTCCTGTCCAGACAAAACTGAAAATGCAGTCTTTGCATTTGAAAACGCTTCAGTTTCATGAAATCTTTCTCCATAACATCTAGAAGCCTATGCAGCTTCTCAGTGTTCACTGTCACCTCTGTGACATCATTAGAAACAGCAGCACTCTCAAAGTACCAGGAAGCGTTCACAGTACCTTTTAGATATTGTTGAAATCTCAACTGAAGTGCCTCTTTCCTACGGTCTTCACCTCTAGGAATATAATCCAACTCAATATTGGCCATAATCCAGCAGCAAACTCACTCCTGACAGCAGCAAATCAAAAATACAAATAATAAAGAAGTCAAGCAAGATGCTGCTTCAAAGGTGAACGCCCCTGCTCAGAAAAAATATAAGAAGAAGTATAAATGAAGAACTTGTACCGAGCAGGAGTGAAAGTGAGGAAATGACAAAAAATGATAATTCCAAATGTAAAATCCACGTATTTATTGCAGACAGAAATAAACGGATAAGCGCTTTCACTGTATTAGCTTCTTCAGATCCATGAAACAAACACTTAATGCAAACTTGTTATATATTGAAAGCACACAGATACAATTAAACAATTAACCTATCAAAAAGTTGATCGAATACAAAATTCTATTTAAAGGTGTAACATATTGCAAAAAACTGGAGATGCACACTGCAGAAGTATAAATGCATAAAACAACTAAAACATATCATAAAATATATATGTAAATATACATAGAAAAAATCCCATATGTTAAAAAACATAAAAACTGAGGCATAAGGACATAACATAGGCATACTCATATTAAAAATAAATTACATATAATCACTTCACATGCCAGCGCTGCCTCAGCCTAGGTTTAATAGATGCCTTTTCATTTAAACCTAATCCCCTATCAGCCCTCAATGGTGTTATCCAATCACTCTCTTTTCCTTCAGTGTATGTCCTAATATCACTGCCCCTCTGAGTTGGAGTGATAACTTCTAACACTCTAAACAAAAACTTATGGTCATGGCCATGCATGACCACATGTTTAGTTAAAGCATTATGCAGCATGCCTTTCCTGATGTGATGAGATAGTCAGAAATGAGAAAAGATATGTCTAAACTATTAAAAGAGCAAACCAAGTAACAAAATTTGCTTTGATCATCAGTGTCAGACTAAATGTTATTTATAATCACTTCACATGCCGGCGCTGCCTCAGCCTAGGTTTAATAGATGCCTTTTCATTTAAACCTAATCCCCTATCAGCCCTCAATGGTGTTATCCAATCACTCTCTTTTCCTTCAGTGTATGTCCTAATATCACTGCCCCTCTGAGTTGGAGTGATAACTTCTAACACTCTAAACAAAAACGTATGGTCATGGCCATGCATGACCACATGTTTAGTTAAAGCATTATGCAGCATGCCTTTCCTGATGTGATGAGATAGTCAGAAATGAGAAAAGATATGTCTAAACTATTAAAAGAGCAAACCAAGTAACAAAATTTGCTTTGATCATCAGTGTCAGACTAAATGTTATTTGCAGATGTATTTTGTTTAAATAAATGGCTTCCTCATACCTGTTTTATGATTACCAAGAAATCAATCTTTTCATTAGAGTTTTCCACTTATGTCAGATTCCAGAATAATACTATATTTTCCTTAGATTACAGAATAATTGAAAATAATAAGTTTTGCTTTTGAATGTTGCATTCCTTTATGATTCTTTCTCATTCTCATTGGGCTAATTTTAATATAATATTGATAAGTAAACTATAATGAATGTGGATATGTGAACCATTAGATGCAAACATAAGATGCTACAATAGCTTCCATAAATTTACAGAAAGAAGACATGATCCAACTGCATACCAGTAAAAAGCAAATAAATGTAGAGACTCTCCCTTCTCTTCCAATAGACCATACTTACAAAACCCATACACTGAAAAAAGTGATAAATGGTATGACATGATCATTGCAAATTTTCTTTGTTGAGGATAAATGTAGCTTTTAAATATTCTTTTAAATAGCATCCTAAGCATGAGCAAATATCAGAAAAATATTTACAGATGCAGAAATGTATCTAACAATAATAAATTTCCAGAGGTGGCTTATATGCATTAGCCTTGGCACCTATCCCAAATATAGGACAATAAATGTAAGATAACTAGACTTAAGAGAAACAAAAGCAAAACACAACTCAAGTATAATAACTCCCTTGTACTTCATTATTACAATTTAGCCAAATAATAATCATAAACAACATAAAGTAGGGTATAAAATAGCACAGCTGTCTGGATGTCTTAATACATAAAAAGTAAGTCTACGCACTGAGTAAATAGAGTCTTAGTTAGTAGTTTCTGTACACAGTGCATGTGTATAATCAATCCTTTATTTTACTGCTGCTTAGTCATTTAGTTGTGCTCAGCTGTTCATGACACTGGGGACTTTAGCAAACCAGGCCTGTCCTTCAGCAACTGCTTTCCTTAAGTTGTTACACATTTGTATCCATTACTTCAGTAATGCTGCCTATCCATCTTACCTCTGCTGCCTTTTGTTGTTGCCGTCAGTCCTTTTCAGCATCCATGTCTTCTTTAGTAAATCCTCTCTAAGATTCAGAAATGGTTACCATAGTGATAAGCATCCCATCACAGTAACCGTTTCCAATTCAGAAACCACCATACAGCAGTCATTTTCCATGAGCAGAAGAATCATCAAGGATGGCAGTTCTGCTGGTCATTGAAAAGGATAATAAAGCAATCCAGGAGAGCTGATATTGTAAATTAGCCATGTGCTCTACCATGGCAATGCCTGTAGTTACCCATTTATGCCATTGAGTGATTTAGAGACTCACTCGGCTGTGTAAATTAACATGACCAACCAAGAAAATTAACTCACTAGAAAGACTGAGGTAATCCATTGTCATAAATGGTAGAAGACACATTGCAAGAAAGTTTATCAAAGGTTAGCCAAGCTTGTAGAGTTGGTGGGGGAGTCTGAGTGTGTGGGTGCATGTGTGTGCGTGTGTCCATGTGTGCTTATGTTCGCATATGTGTGTATATGTGTGTGTGTGTGTGTGTGTGTGTGTGTGTGTGTGTGTGTGTGTGTGTGTGTGTGTGTGTGTGTGTGTGTGTGTGTGTGTGTGTGTGTGTGTGTGTGTGTGTGTGTGTGTGTGTGTGTGTGTGTGTGTGTGGTTGTGTGGGGGGGGGTACCTGTGCCAAAGCTATGCTTGGGTCACCAGAAGAAATTAGTGCCATAAATTGCTTTTAGCATTTGCTGTAAAGAAAAGGATGATTCAGAGGCATGCAGATTAGCTGATAATGAGGGCTTCCTCATCATAGCTAAAGCTGTCTCTGAACTGGTGGATATGTGAGTATATACCCAGAAAAGGATACAGACCTGTTGACATTTGCATCATCTGTAATCATTTATGCAATTGCGTAAATTGACTGATAGGCACTTTATGTGAGAGCTAGCAAATGTTTCTGAATGCTGTGTTCTGCCTATGCATTATGAGGCCATAATATCTGAGTTTTAGTTTTACTATCAGACCTTCCAGTGAATAGTCTGGACTTTATTTCCTTCAGTATAGACTGAGATGAACTTCTTACAGTCCATGTGGAATTCTCAAAAGTCTCCAAAAATCATACCATGAGTGTTTGCAAGCTTTACCTAATACTGAAATAAAAAGAAGAAAAAGCTGTTGTAGAAAGAGCCCAAAGATAGTTCACACTATCCACCAAAAAAAAGTTGTTTGGAGAAAACCCTAAAATAAGACATATTACCTAATGCCCTGACAATGTAATTTGAGAAATGCATTTTAATCAAGGTAACATCTATCTGTTGTTTGCTTACAGTTGTATGGTCTGATGAAAAAAAAGTCAAACTAACATATACCCATGCTTGACCATGGACTATTAGATACCATCTCTCTACAAAAAGCACACTGCAAGGGAATACAGCAAAATTCCTGTATGCAAAATCAATTTGATAAACCATTCCCTTGACCAGATAAAGGGGAATATTATGTCAACTGTTGATGGTTACTCCTGGGCCAAATTTTACATAAAGCCATCATTCCATCCCTGGAAGCTCCACTCCATTCACCTGAGAACATGATCCCTGACATCCTTTGACCCCCTAGCTATGGAACTGCTTACAGTAGGCACCACTCATGCCCATCCCACCTATACTAGCACTGCTCTCCTTCAAATCTGTCACCCATGACTGTGCAAGTGATTGCTCTTATTCACTTCTGTATCGAGCCATCAAGTTTGATTTCATCATTTGTGTGTGCAATGGCTGTCATTAGCATATGGGCAATCACTTGCATGTCATTAAGCAGTAATTGTGCATATGACATACTGCTCTATTTTTCCCATAAATAAAGTTGTATTGCATGTGCCTATGAATCACCCCCTCCCTGTGTGCCACTACTCATCACACTATTTCATCTTTTTTCTCACACACACACACACACACACACACACACACACACACACACACACACACACACACACACACACTTATACTCCTTGAAAGGTCCTACAGAAACCAAAAATGGATGTTCCAACCACCAGTGATTCATCAAAGACACTAAACTACTAGCACAAAGATAAAAGTTTATCATCAGCAGAATTATAGCTAATATGATGTAAACAAGTCATGGGCATTCAGAATCACCAATTAGCTGAAACACTTAGTGTTCATAGGGGTCATTTGCACATATCCCATGTGCCCCTGATTCAAGAGGTTTGAGAGGTAACTCATTGGAAGTTCCAGCTTGGCTGGAGTTTTTATTTAGTTTTTACTGACTGTTTTTTCAGTGTGACCTTCTCAGTTATTGTCCCAGATAATATATCCAGACATCCTGAAGCAAGCTTTTCTATGACTATGTTTATTTTTCTGTCAATATGAAAGCAGTATTTGTGTAAGACAATTATCTCATTGTGTTTCATTTGTTGACTATGTGATTAAAAGACAATTATCCTAATGTGTGTTTCATTCTTACACTGCCTGTTTAAATTTTATCTTACCCCCATCACAGGCACCAAGATCTGTGTGCAGCGAAATGTGCCCTCCAGGTTTCAGAAAAGCTATTCAGAAGGGGAGGCCAGTCTGTTGCTTTGACTGTATTGTGTGTGCTGAGGGGGAAATTGCCAACTACAGTGGTGAGTAATTATATTAACTAGGTAGCAATAATGAAATAGAATGTCAACAAGTCTATTGTGGTACTTGTTTTTTTATTGTTTTTTCCAGAGGAATAGCTAGCTGGAGTTGTACCTGGTGCTATCCCTCGATCTGGTACCACCCTCAACTTTAAGCTGAGGAGAAAAATAAAATCTCTTTACGCTTGCTACATGCAGCAGTTTATGATGCACACAGAGTGCTAACTGTGGTAGAGCACTGATCTCCATGGACCTCTTTCCGACTCAGCTCAGGCAATGGTGGATGAGGAGAATCAAACCCTGGACCACTGAACCAGAGAAAACAGCTCATTAGGGTCTCCTTAATTATTAGCACCGACTGACAGGGTAACCATTGGAAATGTCAGGACAAGCTAAAGCAAGCCCTGAAATACAGCTTGTCCCCCTTGCAAAAAGAAGTTTAAAAAACAAGAAAGATTTTTAATGTTCACTCTTCTCCTGTATTTTTGTTATTTTGTTTTCACTTGTCGGCACACCGCATTTTCACAGCCAACCTTTTAATAGGGAGCCAATTGACAAACATATAGTTTAAGGACAGGCTCTGCCAGCGCTTATTTAGTACTGTTTATTAAAAAGACGGGTATATTGTGCGGCCTGCAGAGCAAGTATTTTAGTCTTGGAGACCACAATTACTACATGTTCTTTAGTGAAGATGGTGGAGTCTGAGAGATTCAGGAATAACCGTGCTTTGGATAGTCATTTCTTGGGTAAAATTCACTTTGAATTTGTTTGTTAGTACGTTGACAATGCCTACTTTATCAGAGTAGGCGGTGTCATTATGAGTAAATTCACAGCACAGCTTTTTCTTAGATTCCTGAGGATTTTAAATTATCCTTAGCTTCAGTTGCTAATCTAGGCCCTTGGGCTGTTTTTATTTTTCCTTTTATTGTACAGTTTATGCTGGTGAACAACTACAGTGGTTTGTTTTTAAATTTTCCATTATATTTAGATCTGAGTTGAGAGGAATGAAGGTCAGCAGGGCTAAAACAGAATATGTGTGTGTAAATGAGAGGGAGGGTAGAAGAATGGTGAGGATGCAGGGAGTACAGTTGGTAAAGGTGGATGAGTTTAATTACATGGGATCAACAGTTCAGAGTAATGGTGAGTGTAGAAGAGAAATGAAAAAGAGAGTACAGGCAGGATGGAATGGGTGGAGAAGAGTGTGAGGAGTGATTTGTGACAGACGGGTACCAGTAAGAGTGAAAGGGAAGGTCTACAAGAGGGTAGTGAGACCAGCTATGTTATATGAATTGGAGACAGTGGCATTGACAAAAAGGCAGGAGTCAGAGCTGGATGTGGCAGAGTTAAAGATGTTAAGATTTGCACTGGGTGTGACTAGGATGGACAGGATTAGGAATCAGTATATTAGAGGGTCAGCTCAGGTTGGACAGTTTGCAGACAAAGCAAGAGAGGTGAGATTGCATTGATTTGGACATGTGCTGAGGAGGGATGCTGGGTATATAGGGAAAAGATGCTAAGGATGGAGCTGCCAAGTAAGAGGAAAAGAGGAAGGCTTAAGATAAGGTTTATGGATGTAGTGAGATAGGACATGCAGGCGGTTGGTGTGACAGAGCAAGATGTAGAGGACAGGAAGAATTGGAAACAGATGATCCACTGTGGTGACCCCTAACAGGAACAGCCAAAATAAGATGATGATGGGACTGCTGGTTGTACACATTTATCTTAGTGGGAATAGAATTAACACGATTAGAGACAACATCCATTGGTGCTGATAATGGGTGACCTGAATGCACATATTGGGACCAACAGAACAGGATACGAGGACTGCCTGGGTCCATATGGGTGGGGCAACAGGAATAAAGAAAAAGAAGCCATTCTAGACTTCTGTCTGGTAAATGACCAACACATGGGTTAGCAAAAGAGACAGTCACAAGATCCTATACAAGAGTAGCAAACATGCAACTCAAATAGACTTCCTCCTAGTAAGGAAAGGGCACTGGGATAAAATCAGCAATTGCAAAGTCATCCCCAGTGAGACAGGCAGCCCACAACATTAACCACTGGTTGCCACAGTCAGCTGCAAGTAATGGTCAGAGAATACTCTAAGGTCAACAGATACTAGGTTGAAGACCTGGAAGATGACTAGAAAGAAAACAAGAGTTCAAGCAGTTGCTCAGAGCTCTAGCACATCAGGAAGAAGAGGAAATAGAGTTGTACAAAAATGCAGCACATCAAAACAGCATGTGTGAAGACTACAGAACAGATATGAAAGTCAGGTATGAAACAAAGGTACATAATGAAAGTTGGTATTGGAATGCAGAAGTCCAGGAAGTTATTCAAAGAAAGGAGTGTAGCAAAAAGTGGGAAATACAAAATATAGGCCAAAATAAGAAGGAATACCGGGTAAAAAGAGGCTAAGAGAGGAGCAGCAATAGCAAAGAACAATCATCATAGGCACTCTCCCTCATCTTCTGGAAAGTGACTTGGTAGATGTCACAAGGAAACTGTACCAGGTTGCAAGGCAGAGAGAGAAAGATAAAGAAGATGGTTAGATACCCTTCATAAGGGATGCCAGCAAGAATTGACTCACTAATCCATAGGACATCAAAGGCATACGGAAGGAATACTTCCAGCAGCTTCTGAATGAAGAAAGCCCCACAGAAAATACACTTCCCCAGACACAGCCTACAATGAGAGGAGAGGAGGAGCCCACGCTAGCCAAAGTAAAAAGAGCACTAAGGAAAATGAAGTCAAGGAAAGCAGCACTAAGTTGGTGTTGATAATGGGGGACCTGATTGCACATATGAGGACAGAGAGAAGAAGACATGAGGACTGTCAGGGTCCTAATGGATGGGACAACAGGGATAAAGAAGGAGAGGCTGTTCTATACTTTTGTCTTCAAATGGCTTGATGGTGACCAACACATGATTCAGCAATAGAAATCATCACAAGACCACTTACAAGAGTGGCCAGCATGCAAACTCAGGTGGACTTCCTCCAAGTAAGAAAAGGACATTGGGATATAATCAGTGATTTCAAATCCATCCTCTGTGAAATTATCAGCCCAGAGCATAAACCACTGGTTGCTACAATCAGCTGAAAGAATTGATGAGAGAAGTCGCTAAGGTCAATAGAGGCTAGGGTGAAGACCTGGAAACTGACTGAAGAGAAAGCACAAACGTTCAAGGAAATTATCAGGGCTCTAACACCTCAAAAAGAAGGGGAAACATGTGAAGTCAAAGAAGAATGGCAGTGCCTCAAAATAACAGGCTGATGTATTATAGAACAGATATGTGGATGAGCCAGGCATGGGAACATAGTATATAATGAAAGAGCGTGTTGAAATGCAGAAGTCCAGGAAGTCATCAAAAGACAAAAGAGTGTGGGAAATGTAGGAGATAGAAAAAATGGACCAGACTAAGAATGAATTCTAGTTAGCTAACAAAGGAGCCAAGAGAGCAGTTGCAAAAGGGAAGAAAAGACATCAGGGACATTCTACTAGCTTCTAAAAAATGACTCAGGAAATAGGACAAAAAAGAACCGCTATCAGACTGCAAGGCAAACTCAGAAAGATAAAGAGGATAGTTATAAGATACCCTTCATAAGGAATGCCAGCAATAACCTGCTAAATACTCTACAGGATATCAAAGGCAGATAAAGTTAGTACTTCCAGCATCTTCTGAATAAAGACAAACCCACAGAAGCTGTACTGCCACAGACACACCATACATTGATAGAGCAGGAGTCTACCTTAAAAGATGTCAGAACATTATTAAGGAAAATAAAGTTAGGGAAAGCAGCAGGATCAGATGAAGACACCGCTGATATGATCAAGATGTTGGGTGAGTTGTGGGAGAAATGGCTCCAGAGGATGCTCATAGCAATGTGGAGAGAAATGAATAACTCAGGTGACTGTAAAACATAAATACTAGTGCCAATGTTCAAGAACAAAGGGGACATTCACAACTATGGGACGCATAGAGGTATCAGATCCCTGTTACACTGCATAAATGTTCTGGAGATGGTAATTAATGAAACAGTGTAGTAGAAAGCAAGACAGTAGCTGAGCAGTTTGGATACATATTAAGATGCAGAGCAACGGGTGGAATGTTTGCAGTGAAATAGAAAGTTGAGAGGAAGAGATGAGGAATGAGGGCTTTACTAGAACTAGATAAAACATATGACAAGGTCCCAAAAAAGCTGATTTGGATAGTCCTGCTAAGGCTTAAAGCCCCAGTAACACTAGTTAGTGCAACCTATGTAGAAAGGCTTTATGACACAAGTCCAAACAGTGTTTGGACTCAGCCTTCAGCTCACTGCTGTTTATACTAGTGATGGACATTATCAAACATGTCAGAGGAGACAGATCAGAAAAATTGCTGTATGTAGATGATGTGGCATTACAGGTAAAATCTGAAAAGGAACTTCAACAAATTATATGGGAATGGAAAGGAAAACTGAAGGCACACAGGATGAAACTGAGTACAGATAAGACTGTTGCAATGGCAACAAATGGGAAAAATCAGAAGAAAATGAGAACTGAGATAGAAGGGAAACTAGTGGAATAGATTAACAGTTTCAAGTATCTGGGAGGGTGGTTGAGGAAAACAGAAACTTGAATGAGGAGGTCAAAGGTGGAATTAGATAGGCTGCATCCAGCTTGTACAGAGTGTGTATATGAAATGACAAAGAAGCTGAAAAATTAAACAGTGGTGTGACCAGTATTACTGTATGATACAGAAACATGAGTAGTAAAGGCAGAGCAGTTGTGGAAGCTAGAGGTGATGGAGGTGAAGTGCCTGAGATGGTTGGTAGGATACACACTGTGGGACAGATGCAGAAATGAGGACATCAGAGCAGAAGCCCAAGTAGCTCCAGTTGCAGAAAAGATCAAAGAGAACAGATTACTGTGGTTCAGGTAAATGAGTAGGAAAGCAAAAGGCAATCTGGTGAAGAAGACTTGTGACAGAGAGGAAGAAGGCAAGAGGAAACAGGGGATCTAGCAAAGGGGTGGATATATTGTGGTAGGGAAGACCTGCAACAGTCTGGCATGACTGTTGAAGAAAATAGGACAGTGGCACTGAATCAAGAGACATGACAACAGTTGATGGGACAGTCTGACCCCATGAAGAACATGTGAAAAAGAGTGCTGCTGCTGCTGCTGATGATGATGATGGTGAAGATGACTGTTGTGATGCCTCTCCATCTGGGGCCTGTTTTACAAAAAATGTACCACATCTCACTGACCTTTGTATCTGTGCCCTGTTCCTCTCTCTGAGTGTTGTCTTACTTATCTTGTTTTACTATTTTATTTTTCTTTATTTCATTTAATTTTTGTTTGCAAGATCATCCATGGAGCACAGTGGTAATGCAGAGCCCCCTCCACTCTGACTCAAGCACTGCCACCTGATCTTTGCAAGATGAAGAAGGTCACCATGTGGAAGGTGACATAAGAACTCACTGGTGGCTTCTGCTGTTCCTTCTCCAATGGGTGGAGAAGGCTGTTTATAAGTGAGTGGCATGGTGTGGACCTCCAGGATCACCCAGAGTGAGATCTAGCATCTAGTGAGTAGTGAGGTGGGCCAGCAGCTAGATACTTATGTTGCAACCCGAAAGCACCTCACATGACTGATAGAGGTGCACAGCCACCAAACACAAACATTGAGGTATCAGCAGTGTTACATTTCCTGATATCAGACACAGATGTGACTGCCTTCTTGGTGGGTTCCCCTCTGGAATGACTTAGCATATTTGTTCTAAGCCCAGGCTTCACTGTGGTGCACTCTTTACCAGTGTGTCACTATCTCCCATGTTTGTACAGTAATCCTCCTCATTACTAGATCTCCACTATCAATCTATCTGTGTATATATTCACTGTGCCCCTTTTGTGTCATTACTTCCCTTGTCAGTCTTTGTAGGTGTTGTATATTGGTGTGCCTGTACTGAGTACACATCTTCATGCCTATTATCTCAGGTTATATGATCACTCAAAGCACAGTCTAGTCATTTGCACAGTGACTCATGTTTATATGATTCTCTGACTTTTTTATACCACGTTGTCCCAAGCAAGTCCACCCTACTCATCACTATTTATGCATGCTTAACCCTCTTTGAGCAATGCTGCTCTACATCAATCACACACTTTCTTGTGGGGAGATCACATTATGATTCTTTCTAAATACTCCCCCAGGTGTAAACATTTTGTAATGGTATCCATTCTCTGCAATTTGATTCATCTAATAAAACTCTGTCAGAGTTAAAATATCAGATTTCAGATATATTTTATATTAAAAGATAATTATTCTAAACTCATTTATAATTAAGTAGCTTATGAAATTATTTTAAAACTTGCAGCAAATACCATTTAGTTACATTCTTCATATTTTTAGAAGATTACCTGCCACATTTATGTATTTTAATTTAAATCCATTTCAGACATCTTAAGAAAAAAGGCATTAAACTGGCAGTATAAATCTTATTTATTTAAAAGGTGAGGCATGCAATGTTTTGTATTTAAATGCAAAGATATTATTGTTATACATACCTTTAAATTATTACACACTTTGCACTATTATAACAAATATAAAAGATTTTTTTCTCTGAAGAAAGAGAAGATAGCTTAAATAATATACGATTTTAGTTCTACACTTCTGACACCGTTTTAACCAAAGAATTCTTTCATCCTTCCCTTTAATGAAATGTAAACAATATCAGCAAAAACTTAAGTACCAAATTCAACTCAAGACATATAATGTTGGAAGAGAAAGGTGCCACAATGTTATAAGCCAAAAAACAGATAACTAATTACAGCAAAGATGATTTTGACACTGCACTGGCAAATCTCTTGATGTCAAAAGATAGTTATGATAGTTTTTTTAACCAGAAGAGATCAAATAAAAATATAAAAATATATATTGCCATTGGTTAAATGTTTGCATCCTACAGCGATATGCCAGTGGACTAAGCCCATTGGCATATTGCCATAAGACAAAAGTGCTTAACTAATATCAATAAATATTTTGATACTTGAATTTGATCAATCAAAATGTACTTTTGGATTTACTCATGGTTGGTGACTGTTCTGGGCATGTGTGGTTCTGTTTTCTTTAATTGGGCTACACAAAAGACATTCACGGGACTGATTTTTAAACAGAATAGATGCTATCCTCTGCTATCTCCTTTAACATTGAACTGTTCAGTATATGAACCAGAAATAAATGAAAATATTTTATAGTCATTTCAATAAGAGACACCAAAGTTTCCACAGCTATGTATCAGTGCTAAGCAACAATGTTTTGCAACTGGAATCATTCATAACTTTAACTGATTTGCTAAAACCCTATAAAGATGTTCCCTGGGATTTGCTAACAGCCATATAAGACAACTTAACACACTCTGCTTGTCCAATGTCATTACATATTTCCCTGATAACATCTATATACTGTCATTCATGTACATTATGTTACTGTGAGTGACATGTACCTATTTTTTAAGTATTGAGTGTTAATGACAATCACAATTGTGAAACAGGATCATCAAGCAAGCATTCATAGCACTTCATAACAAGACGATTGCATGCAAATAGCAACCATGTATTGTGTCACAGTGAGTTGTCTTGGCTTATGATTGCACAATGTGCATTCACAATACGAACAGACACTTCATAAATATGACAGTGCATTTTTGGATAACAGTGAAGGATTATGTGTGACAAGGTTCCAAACCATTGTAACAAAGTTTCAAGTTTAAATGTTGGCGTGCAGACTTGCAGAATGTCCATGCCTCTCAACTGTACAGATTTTCACAGAATGTCCAGATTTGTGCCTTATATTTTTGGTCTATTTTACATAAAATTGTAGCTTTCTGCATATTAGTGGCAAATCATTAAAGATTGAAATTAGAAAATAATGACAGACATTTGAGTTTTAGACTTCATAGCTTTCAGAAAATCCATGCTAATGCAAAACTTGTTATTCTATCAACTTTCTAAGTTTGTAAGAGCAATATTTCAGAATTGCCCTGTCTGTACCACTTTTTTATGACTTTGTCCAGATTTCTTACTCTAAGAGGTTGAGAAGTATGAGACTGCCTGTAATGAGCACAGGCGGTCTGAAAATGTTTCATCTCCCAGGCCCCCTGCTTGTAAATGTTTCATCTCCCAGGCCCCCTGCTTGTAAATGTTTCATCTCCCAGGGCCCCTACTTGTAAATGTTTCATCTCCCAGGCCCCCTGCTTGTAAATGTTTCATCTCCCAGGCCCCCTGCTTGTAAATGTTTCATCTCCCAGGCCCCCTGCTTGTAAATGTTTCATCTCCCAGGCCCATGCTTATAAATGTTTCATCTCCCAGGCCCCCTGCTTGTAAATGTTTCATCTCCCAGGCCACTTGCTTGTAAATGTTTCATCTCCCAGGCCCCCTGCTTGTAAATGTTTCATCTCCCAGGCCCCCTGCTTGTAAATGTTTCATCTCCCAGGGCCCCTGCTTGTAAATGCTTCATCTCCCAGGCCCATGCTTATAAATGTTTCATCTCCCAGGCCCCCTGCTTGTAAATGTTTCATCTCCCAGGCCACTTGCTTGTAAATGTTTCATCTCTCAAGCCCCCTGCTTGTAAATGTTTCATCTCCCAGGCCCCCTGCTTGTAAATGTTTCATCTCCCAGGCCCCCTGCTTGTAAATGTTTCATCTCCCAGGCCCCCTGCTTGTAAATGTTTCATCTGCCAGGGCCCCCTGCTTGTAAATGTTTCATCTCCCAGGCCCATGCTTATAAATGTTTCATCTCCCAGGCCCCCTGCTTGTAAATGTTTCATCTCCCAGGCCCCCTGCTTGTAAATGTTTCATCTCTCAAGCCCATGCTTATAAATGTTTCATCTCCCAGGCCCCCTGCTTGTAAATGTTTCATCTCCCAGGCCACTTGCTTGTAAATGTTTCATCTCTCAAGCCCCCTGCTTGTAAATGTTTCATCTCCCAGGCCCCCTGCTTGTAAATGTTTCATCTCCCAGGCCCCCTGCTTGTAAATGTTTCATCTCCCAGGGCCCCCTGCTTGTAAATGTTTCATCTCCCAGGCCCATGCTTATAAATGTTTCATCTCCCAGGCCCCCTGCTTGTAAATGTTTCATCTCCCAGGCCCCCTGCTTGTAAATGTTTCATCTCTCAAGCCCTTGCTTACTCTTATTAAGGGTACTAGAACTTGCCAGAGATTTGTGATGCATAGCTATGCTTAAAAAGGCTCTTGTGGTCATTAGCATAGTGAACACCTATGAACCTATGAATTAATTAAGTTAACCTCACTGTGAAATGCAGATACATTGTTTTCAAAATTCCATTAACACTTACGGAAGTTGCACAACCTATTCGCATAATTATTTGTGGAATTTTTTTAACTCTTTCTGAAGCACATCTCTGACTAGCTGATTTGAGCAGCTGGTGGCAAAGTAGTAGCATGTGCATAATTATATCCTGAGGCATTGAACTATGGTACTCCTTGATGACCTTCACACAAATAAGCAGAATGTCAAAATGTCACACAGGCAAAAAGGAGAGCTATGCATGGGGTGTGATTTTTTTTTTTTTTTTGGGGGGGTGGACAGAAATGTTCGGGAAGGTCAGGTGTAGGCAGGGTAAGTTAGGTAGCAAATGCAGACATACAGGACATGCATGACAGACAGGGATGGTGATAGACACAAAAGGTTAGGAGACAACATAGTTGGGGATTGGTAGAGGACAATGGAGGCACATCCATGTCCAACTTGAGAACAGTGCGCATCTAGTCCTCACCCTCACAACTATCATCACTGTCTCCTGTGTCAGTTGCCTGGGTCAGTGCCAGACATGGCGCTGATATCACAATTCAAAGCAGGACTTTTTCAACCCTTCCAAATTTGACATGTGGTCCCTCTCCATTATGCCCTCCACCAGCCCTGTCAGCTTCTGATGTGTAACAAAAATCATTATCTTCATTAGTACTGCCCCCTGAGGGTGCCACAGGTACCAGCATCTATGGCAGAGCTTCCTGACACAGGTGGAGCAGTTAGGGCATGAGTTGTGGAGGCAACACTGACAGGTTGTGAACCAGAAGGGCTGGCTGTCTGTGCTGCCTGTGGTGGTCCTACTGCTGCAGCCACCTATGGAGGTATGGTATGCTGAATATCAGTGGTGAGTCTAGCTCTTGGTATTGATGATCATTTTGTTTTCATCTGCAATGTATTAAAAAAAACAATATATATATATATATATATATATATATATATATATATATATATATATATATATAAAGCGAGAGAGAGGGGGGATGGGTGTAGACAAAAAAGAGAGGCATTATATCAATGGCATATCACATTATTTTATTATTACAGTACACAAATATGAGAAATACATATGTACACCTTTGCCACATCCAGATATGATGAGAAGACATAAATGTGTCATAGAAATCAATCAATCAAAATGGTCTGATTTGTTTTAACTATGCCATATCAGATACATGCTTTCCAAGTTAATAACTGCATTTGCAAAATTGAATTGTTAATGTCATGCAGTACTGCAGCTAATATTTTATAAATACTAGGCTGTAAAAAAAGGCTGGGTATTGAACCCTCACACAATTAACATGATGCATTCATTGCCCAATTCAATCACCAAGAGCTATTGGAAAAAGGATGTATTTCTGCTCAAGATAATGTACGGGTATGGACTGAAAATACTTCTCTGCCTTGCATTCAGATGTGATGCATACTTATTGTGTGCCTCTATAAGGTAAGTTAGTCTCTATTGATGTGCCTCACAGTTTTCTGCTAAATCTTCTGCAGTCCAGAAAAGAAAAAATATATATGAAAGCATAATGAGTAGCTGTCTTGGCTGGCTAATCAATGTTTATTTATTTATTTTATTTTTATTTATAATCATTTTATTTATTAATAAAATAAATAAAAATATACGAAAGCATAATGAGTAACTGTCTTGGCTGGCTAATCAATGTTATATCATAGAGTGTAGATGGGTCACTATACTTACACAACTGAGGGGTGTTTGCATTCTAACATTCATCTGCACATTAGATCAGGAGGTTTTGCTTGCAGCTCTTCATGTCACCATAGTGGTGATAACATTGGCCCCCAGTGTGAAGGATGCCAGTTGCACTGAAGACAGCCTAGACCAAGCTATTCCAAGCCTCAGCTTTATATTAAGAACTGGTATAATCTCATTCAAGAGCCTCCAACCATAGCACCTGATGAGGAGTACTACAAAAATCCTAGACTCCTCAAAACGCACCTTTTTGTCATAAATGGAACACCATCCATACCTTCACCAGCCATGCCTGCAGAAATCAAGCTAGAAATATGTGTCTGAATTGGTGCCCATTTCAGATCTCATTTGTAACACCTTTTGCACAATGGCACACAGCCTTGCAGCTGCATTTGAACAAATGAAAACCCAGCAATAGCTTGGCAGACACATTGGCAGTGATTATATCAAAAAGCAAAGAAGGCATGGAATGGCAATGAGATTTTTCCATGTGTGATGCTCAGACTATTGACACATGTTCCAGTGCTGAACACTGAAATGAATGCTGGGTTCAGGTGTGATGCTCAGACTATTGACACATGTTCCAGTGCTGAACACTGAAATGAATGCTGGGTTCAGGTGCCTAGTAGTATGACATTTCCTTGTAGTACATTTGGTTCGCGACACACGACTGAAGTGACATTTAGCTGCAGAGAAATATGGCTGTTGTGAATTCCCTGTGGGCAAACAGAATCATGCACTGCCACATCTGTAGCTTTCATAACCAAGTGCATGGTGCCAGAACATGTAATGAGTGCTGTGCTCAGTGTACAGTACATGGTTATCAAACTACAACATGTACAAGTGAGCTACAGCCTGGCTTTTAAGTAATGCTCCCTAGATACTGTGAAGGGGATAGTGGTCCACACACACTCCAATTATAATGGCACTGCCCACTGTGCATTGCATTTTTACTGCCACTGACATGCCCACTGGCCAGCCTGCTGCTGTCTACCATATACCAGCTGTAGCATGTTGGCTTGGGGAACCATGGACATTATTTTCCCCTGTGCATGCTTCTGTCTGCCATATACCAGCTGTATCATGTTGGCTTGGGGAACCATGGACATTATTTTCCCCTGTGCATGCTGCTATCTGTCATATACCAGCTGTAGCATGTTGGCTTGGGGAACCATGGACATTATTTTTCCCCTGTGCATGCTGCTGTCTGCCATATACCAGCTGTAGCATGTTGGCTTGGGGAACCATGGACATTATTTTCCCCTGTGCATGCTGCTGTCTGCCATATACCAGCTGTAGCATATTGGCTTGGGGAACCATGGACATTATTTTCCCCTGTGCATGCTGCTGTCTGCCATATACCAGCTGAAGCATGTTGGCTTGGGGAACCATGGACATTATTTTCCCCTGTGCGTTTGATAAATGAAGTTTTGGCATGGCACTGCATTCTTCTCTTTTCCCATAGAGAATTCACAACAGCCATATTTTTGTGCAGCTGAATGTCACTTCAGCCATGTGTTCCCAACCAAATGTACCACAGAGAAATGTCTCGCTGCCTTGGTGCCTGAATATTCACAAGACCTACTGGCCTAAACACACATTTATGATATGTGATAATGCATAACAATTATAACAAAACTATTATGCAAATCAGACCTATGCAAGTGCATTCTAAATGAAATGTCATCATTGTCATATCTAACATAATTTACACACATTATGTTGGGTTCCTATAGCAAGCATTAATGGTACATTTGTTGCAATAAACAGTTATGATAATCATTTGTATTAATTGTTATACTGCTAATCAAAATGTTGTGACAAATGGCATTCTGACTCCCTCTGTAAAGTTATCTGCAAACTGGATTTGAGCCCTGCATCACCTGCCTTTTTTCCTCTATGATCACTGCACATCCACATTGTGCCACAGAGAAAGTTAGCTGAAAGGTGCATTTTATTTACTCAGTACCATCCAAAGTGTTGATGGCCATTCACTGGTGCAAGGCTTGTTTGCACTACAGAGGGCAATTTGATTGAAATTTATCATTTTTTTTCCTTCAGAAAAAAAGCAAATGGCATTAAAAAACATAAGGAAAGCTACCTAGCAGGTACATTTTCTTCAACGAGTACTGTCCAAAGTGTTGACGGACATGCACAGGAAACCTCAAATTAAAAATGTTCACTTTTTTCATCTATGAGCTGAGTTTGCATGCTGCTCAGCTCAACACATTACAAAAAAATAGTGAATTATAAAGTAACATATTTAATGAATGTATGTAGCAAGGAACACAGCAGTTTATAGCACTACTATGACATATTCATCCTTTTCACATCTGCTTGCCACATCACACGTAGCATTGAGGGGACACACCATCAGAATTTCATGTAATGCCAATTATTCTCAAATGGAGCACACAGAGAATAACCGGAAGTAATTCTTGCCACAGTACATACAATTACTTTTGACATAAAAGTTTACAAAATAACACATTACTGTCATAAATACTTACAAGATATGGATAAGACTTCCAGCATATATAGCATATTATGCCCACATTGCTCATGTTACTGGTTTTGTGCTATCACACTTTACAAAATGTCTGAAGTTATAACAGCCATAGCGCATATTGTTTGTTTACAGCAACACCACCTTTGTAACATCAATTCACATGGTCTACAGGTAAGATTTTTAGCATTTATCACAGACTTTAGCCTGTTCATTTCATATACAACATTAGGTATCAATATTTATTCTGAATCCAGTCCTAAAAATACCTGTAAACTAGATATGAACCCTGTATTATATGTTTTTTTTCTCTAATCTCACTTTACTCCCACTTTGTGCCACAGAGATAGTTAGCTGATAGGTAGAAGTTTTTCACTCACTACTGTCTAGAGTGCTGACAAAGGTGCATCAGCTCCACTCTCAATTGCACTACTGATGGCACTCTAAATTAAATTTGCCATTTTTACCTTAGGAAGTGAACTCTTGTTCATTGTTAGGGACGACCATCACTCAAAATTGTGCAATGCTAAATGGCATGTAAAAGATGCAGAAAAAAAGGAAACATTATAAAACAATTACTTAAAATGTACATTTCTGATGTTACCTCCACTTTGCTGTCCTTAAACATGAGTAAACATTACTTATCAGTACATTCACACAAACAGCACCCCCTCTGGATGTGAACTATCACACCAATGAATTAACAGCACACAAGTGAGATTGCTATCAGTGTTTGCCAGAGGCCCACATAATTAACAGAAAGTAGATTACTTATAATATTGTTGTGTTGTGTCTTTCGGCTTTTCCCGGTTATGGGTCGCCACAGTGGAACTCCGGTCCGCTATTGATTGGTAGTTGATTTTTATGTGCTGAGTTACCGGCCCTGACGCACAGCCTTCAAAGAAGGTATGCCCATTCATGCATGTCACCACGCAGAAGACGCTCAAGCTGAGAATCGAACCGGACAGCGTCTTACTGTGAGGCAACAACGCTACCGCAGCACCACCACCACGGGTCCAAAGTAGATTACTCATAATGATGGTGTGAAATTGTATCAATTCACATACAACTTCACCATAAACATGCTCAGAAAGCTGGCAGTTGTAATTTACTAGTAAATATGTAGATGAATTTCATCTTAGCAACAGTTAAGCTGATAGTTCCACATACACTATATAATAAATATTTGCAGCACTGCAGCTGTTTTCTTCTCTTTATTTTGTGAACAGCATTGCCTTATGTATGATTTTTTAACAATGCCACCTCATTTGTATTGCTATTGATATGTGTTTCAATGAGTAATGTACAGCCTTAGAATTGCAGAAAAATATTTATTCAGAGGCACAAAGTGTAGTCATAAACAATTTATAAAAATGTTAGGAATATTTCCCTCATTACTCAGTCAATGTAATCCTAGAATTTAGTGTAAGTCTTTTCTTCCTGAAACACCATAGGTGAGTGTACATCAAAGAAGACAGACTGTGAAACACTGATTGTTCCTGCAGTCAGACTAATCATTCACACTTGCGAGCCCTTAGCAAGTAACATGTCCTAGTGCTTGTCCTTGCAGTGGTAAGGCAAATGCATGCAGTCGTGTAAGTTCTTGCATAATGTTTACATTCTCTGCACTTAGTGCAGATTGTGGAATTCATGAATGCTAATGAGTTCATACCTAGATTGAATATTCACAGTACTCATAGGGCTGAATCTGCACTATATCAAGGTAATCATGGAGGTAAGGAACTTGTATCATGGTAGCAGAAACTGTATGGATCCACAGAACTCTCTACTGCTATTTGCTTGCAAAACTTGATTCTAGTTTCACAACTGACTTGATACAAAGGTATGTTGCTGTTTTTTTTTTTACAAAATGCTGTATTTTAACATTGCTGATGGATTGTATTTTACAATATACCTATTGCTTGAACTGTATAACGCTGCAGTGGTATGGCGGTAGCATTGTTACCTCACAGCAATAGGTTCTCCCGTTCTATTCTCGGCGTGGCTTGGGAGTGCCTTCTGTGTGGAGTCTGCATGTCCTCCCCGCGGTTGGGTAGTGTTCAAAAGACATGCGTGCGTAAATGGGCATGCCTTCACTGAAGGTTGGGCATCGAGCTGGCACCTTGGCGTTTCTTAAAAAAAATCTACTGCCAATCATTAGCGGACCGGAGTTCCGCTGTGGCGACCCCTTACCAGGAAAAAGCCGAAAAGACAAACAACAACAGCAACCTATTTGCTTGAACTGTCTGCATTGCATGTCCCTTGCTATTGCTATAGCAATGTATATCAGTTATTTTTTCCATTATAAATGTTTATAAGGAATGTGATATGACATTATAGAAATTTTCCTCATCTGAACAGTTATTGCAGAAGAGTGTTGTATCATTTATAGGAAGATCAGGGGTTTTACATTTGTAGCCCACAAAATGAGTTTAGCTGGTGATATATACTTGCCTGTCCTCGACACAAGTGCATATCCAACAGCAGTTTTAGCCAATTATAATGTAAAAGTGTACTTTTTCTTAAGACCGGCATATCATTGCTGGAGCCTTCCTGTGTCCTGACAGAGTGCTCTTCAAACTATCTGGAGATATACAAAGCTCAGTATATTTTTCTGGCACTGCAGAGTTGTGTACTAGTAATTGTTGTTTGACTAATTTTATATCATTACTGGCTGACTTCAGAGTTGTGCACTGTTATTTTTGCTTCACTGTATACTTTTTCAGATCTCTGCTGAAGGTGTTTTCCCCCTCCCCCTATTTCTCTGTGTCTTAAGTTGGTATAACTGGTTTTACATCCTGTGTGTTATCTGACCATCTCAAGGATTACTTGCATAAAATTAGACCCTCTTAGTAAAAAAGTGTGTCCTGACAGAGTTCTCTTCAAACTATCTGGAGATATATAGAGCTGAGTATATTTTTCTGGCACTTCAGAGTTGTGTACTGGTAATTGTTGTTTGACTAATTTTATATCATTACTGGCTGACTTCAGAGTTGTGCACTGTTATTTTTGCTTCACTGTATAGTTTTTCAGATCTCTGCTGAATGTGTTGGTTTTCCCATACCCACCCTCGTTATTTCTGTGTTGTTGTTTAAATTTGGAGGCTTTTGCAGTTGCTCGCCCCTACTGTAGATTTGATCTGGGACACTCCCCCCAGTCCCATCTCTTTACCTCATTCTACCTAATACACTCCTTCTGCACTTGTTTTTAGTAATTTTTTATTCAATTGCATTTTTTAAACTGTTTGGTCTAACATTGCTACATACTCAAGTGTGCTTGTTTGCACTGCATTTGAATTGTTTTGACTGTTGTTTTAGCTATTTTTCTGTATATATAAAAAAAATACCTTTCCTGTAACTAGTGTAGTCCAGATTCAGATTTGCTGTATCCAGGACTGTATGTAAGCTTCTGAGCCCCCCCCCCCCAAGCTTTCTGTGTTGGAGGGAAGCCTTCTAGCTTATCAGTGGGAGTGGTAAGCAGTAAGTAATCTATCTACTACATAAGGAGTGGTTCTGGCCCAGAAATTGTAGTTATAGGCTGTATGGGCAGTTTTTCCATCTCTCTCAACTTTCTGATTTAAAAGCCCACATTTGCACTTGTTTCCATCCTTTCCTGTAACTAGTTTAGTCCAGATACAGATTCTTAGTTTTAGCACTTGAATTTGCTTATTCGTGATCAGCACTTGTTCAGAACTTGTAAGCACTAAATAACCTACTAATTACTACAGCACTCAACCTTCCTCATTACCTAGAGGAAAACAGTTTTGGTACTTACTTTCCTCACTTGCTTAGAGAAAAACAGCTCTTGTACTCACTTTCCTCACTTAGCTAGAGGAAAATAGTTTTTTATTCAGGCATGTCCAAGGGTCAGCTCCCAGTGTTCTCTCCTGTCTATCTGATGAATCTGGGCATCCTGGGGTAATGTAGAAATTGCCTCATGTACACAGACAACCCTCTCCTCCTACCACCCAACACTACAACCTGTAAGAGATGCACTTATCTAGCCAAACTAGAGGTAAAGCTCTCTCCAATCAAGACTGAACTTGACAGTCAAGAGGAGAAGGTAAACACTTGCACCACACTACACTCATCACATAGTCTCACTAAATCTAAACCACCAAAATCCACACATAGAAACACAAAAACATTCGCAGAGGCTCTCAATAATAATCTGCTCAAGCAACAGAGACCTCCAAAGCAGAAATGCAAGCAACCTCCACCCCCCCAACACAACCCAAATGACACATAGCCCGCAGACTCAGTGTGCTACTCAACCACAGCCAATAAGGCAAAACAACATACCCAACACACTAGTCATAGATGATTCTATAGTCAGGCGCACTGATGTCCCACTCACCAGGCTAAACAAGGAGAAGGTTACTATCAGCTGCCTGTCGGGTGCCAGGATCCACCACATAACACACGCACTCAGGTCACTCCACAACAAGTACAAATATGACTCTGTCATTGTCCATGTTGGTGTGAATCACCTGAGACTTACCTCCCTGGACTACATGAAAAGAGACATGGAAGAGCTCTCCGATCTTGTAGCCCGGGCAGGTATGACCCTAGCCCTGAGTACCATTCTGCCATCACCCAGAATGATGCCACAGTACAAAAACAAAATGATTGACTTCAACAATTGGCTAAGCTTCTGGTGCCATTCTAAAGGGATCCAGTATCTGTCTGCCTGGGATGACATGGTCGACAGACCACGATGTTTTGCCAAAGATGGTCTGCACCTGTCACCCCGGGGATTCCAGATACTGGCTAAGGTTCTTGCTGCCCCTATATTGCCTTTTTTTAGGCAAGGTTCAAATAACAAAGTCACCACCATAACAGGAACATGCAAGCAAAAACTGAGGGTGATGCTACTCAATGCTAGAAGTCTAAATCTCAAAATGCACTCACTCAAGCCACTCCTTAAAATGGAGAACATCGATATCTGTGCAACTATAACTTATACCACACTTTTCGGCCATGTAACCTGGACTGGAACACCAAAGGCGGAGGTGCGTCCATATTCATTAAGGATATTCACACCTCCAGGCAAGTTGATCAGCATAACGCAGCAGAGGTTATCCAAGTGCAACTAACTCTGGGCAAAACTGCAATCCAAATTGTAGCTTGCTACAGATCACTCACCATGCCCCAGGATTCCCACTCCTCTTTTCTTGATGTACTGGAAAATATTAGGGTTCAACCAAACACTCTAATAATGGGTGATTTCAACTACCCCACCATTAACTGGGAAATCTACTCATGTACCAACAACTTCACTCAATGCTTTCTGGAATTCATAAACTCCAATGCCCTGGATCAACTTATCCACACCCCCACCAGGGGCAACAATATCCTAGATCTAGTCATTACCAACATGAGTGACCAGTGTTCCACACCTGAAGTCAATGCCTCATTGGTCCGATCCGACCATAAGCTAATTACCCTAGATATCCACATCCTGCCCCCACCCCCCATTAAGGAAACCATGGTAAAAAAATTCTCCAAAGGCAACTTCATGATTCTTAAGACAGAAGTGGTAAACTTCATAACACCCATGCAGATGGACAATACAGTTACGACTACTGAATCCTACACAATTGCATTTTATAAGCACTTACATGAGTGCATGGATCGTGCTATCCCAAACAGAACCAAGGCGCTATCCTCCAAAAAAAGGAAGCCAATCTGGTGGTCCCCTGCCATAAACAAACTGTACAACAGAAGGAAGAAACTGTTGCAAAAGAGAGTAAAATCCCACGAGTGGAGGAGCTCCCTGGTCATCTTCATTAAGAAGCTGCGATCCCTGATAAATTCCTCCAAAGCTAGTTAGAAAAATAAAATCCCCACAGATTCTAAAGACAACCACAAAGCAATCTATAGCTATGTCAAGAATCTCAATGACAACACTCAGATCTGCTCTGAGTTACAGCACAATGGCAGTAAATATACAGACCCAACTGATATTGCCAACATCCTGGCAGATAGGTTCAGTGCTAACTTTAGCCCCCTCTTACCCCCTAAAGAATCTATCTCTATACCGGAAGAATGCAAAGTTCCTGTAATCACGGCTGCACAGGTAATAACCACACTCTCCAATGCCAAGAACACAGCATCCATGGGACCTGACAACATCACAGGCTGTGTTCTACATGAACTACAGAATGAACTGGCACCCCACCTAAGTACCATGTTCAATCATAGCCTCACCTCAGGCTTTGTGCCTGCTGAATGGCACACAGCCACAGTTATCCCACTCCACAAGGGGGGAGCCACCATGGACCCTGGGAACTACCGCCCCATTAGCCTGACGAGCCTGATCTGCAAGGCCATGGAAAGTATCATCATGGAACTTATAAACAAAGACATTGGTAATCTCCAAACTTTGGATCCCACCCAGTTCGGGTTTGTAAAAGGCAGATCATGTCTCCTAAACCTGATCGACTTCTTTGAAGCAGTCACCAAAGCCATAGACAAGGGTAAGGTGATTCACACAGCCTATCTAGATCTTGCAAAGGCTTTCAACACCACCCCCCACTCTGAAATTATAGATAAACTCACTAAACTAGGTATAAATCCCTATGTCACAAGATGGGTTGTCAACTGGCTCACTGACAGAACCCACACTGTGAAAGTAGCAGACTCCAAATCCAAATTCAGACCAGTGACAAGTGGAGTATCACAGGGTTCAGTCCTGGGTCCTCTCCTGTTTGGTATCTACTTCTCTGAAGTACAGGCTAACACAGAATGTCTTTGGCTAATGAAGTTCGCAGATGACTGCAAACTAGGAGACATAATTGAAACTCCTAACGATGTGGACTCCTACAAAAGGGCCTCACTGAGACAGATGCCTAGTGTCAAAGCCATGGCCTCAAGCTCAATGCCAAAAAGTGCATTGTCATCCCCTTTCGTAAAAACTCTGTACCCATGAACTACAACATAGGCGGTAGTATACTTAACACCGAAAGTGTGATAGGAGACCTTGGGACACAGGTGGACAGTAGTCTCTCCTTTGATAATCACATTGCCACAGTAGTCAGGAAATCCTTCTACATGGCACACCTCATCACAAAAGGTTTCTCATCCAGAAAAAAAGAGGTCATTGTTCCCCTCTGCTCATCACTCATTAGACCCATTATAGAGTACAACGCACCTTTTGGTATGTACCTCACAAGACATCTACAACAATTGGAAAGGCCGCAGAAATACCTCACAAAGAGGATTACCGGCCTCAAACAGATGCCCTATGCAGACCGTCTCAAAGAACTCCAGCTTTATTCCATCGCATATCGCCTACTCAGAGGTGATCTATGCCTAACATACAAAGCTATGTCAAACCCAGAGCTGTTGGACAAGCTCCACTTAAAGAAATCCCAATCCCTCCGAGCTACACGCTCTAGGGACCTAAACCTTGTCACCACAATAAACAGAACATGCTGGAGGGATAGATTCCTGTCCCAGAGACTTCCCATACTCTGGAATAAACTACCTGTCTATATCAAACAAAGCTCCTCATTAGTACTCTTCAAGAAAAATCTTGATTATTGAATGGGAAATAGGAAATTCACCCCCGGGATCACCTCTGTGGCTCTGCTCGACAGTGGCACAGGAAAATAATTTTCTTGGGTGGCAAAAGCCAGGGTACCTTTTTGGCTGGGCTTGTATAGGCCCCAGGGCCGATAGCCTAGTACCTACCTATGAACCTATGTACCTTTTTTGCTAGGCTTGTATAGGCCCCAGGGCCGATAGCCTAGTACTTACCTATGAACCTATGAACCTATACTGCAATGTACTACAGAGTTACACACCTGTTGTCCTCCTTGCATAACTTTCAGACTTGCTTTTCATTTCCTTTACTTTTTTTGGGGGGGGAGTGGAGTTCTATATTAACATGCGTGTACTCAAAGGGAGTTTTCCTTTTTCAATTCATCTATATTTGTTTTTGTTAACAATCACTTGTATCTTAATTTTCTATTTTTTTTGTTCTTTTATGTTTCATCTCATACAGAGATATGACATCCAAGACATTTGCATCCTGTAAACTTGCATAGAGTGATGCAGAGAATGAAGTTATCATTTGTGCACTATGTCACCATGTCTCATTCATCTTAGAATAGAGGCAGAAGTGACAAGTCCTCCCATGACTGTATTTGGCCCTATATATCAGATAATTTGACATAGGGTCAGTGATATGATAACATACATGATATGTAGGGTGGTTGTAAATGTCCAGGAATGTATGTCTATGAGGGCTGGTCCTGCTGCCTAACTGCCAGTGACTAAAGCTGAGGAGGTCCTCTCCACTGTCGGTGATCTCAGACACTTCAAAAGGGGTTCACACAAAATCATTGATGTTGATTCTGATGTGGAGGACAACCTAAGTATGTATACTGCAGAAGTTCCAGGCATGCAATATAATTAAATAATTCAGGCTCACCTTTTTTGTAACAGGCTTGCCTCATGTATAACCCCTACCCCGTGCAAATGATGATGACTGTGCCTTGGTTTTGCACATTGTTTTTTTTAATTTATGGTTCCCTATATGAGTGGGCAACTGAAATGCTTGATGCACATTGTGCCTGAGACAATTTTAAGCTTAGGGACAGATTAAGTATCTACACATGTGAGCACCAGTTATCCAACTCTACTTTTTTGTTTGTTTTTCATACACATTCCACAAGTACCTTGGGCGTCAGGTAAGGGTGGCAGACGTTGCGTATTTCTTCTAGTGTCTCCCCTGTCCACCTAGTATGGCTCTAGAATTTCTGTGTCATGCAGTCCATGATAAGTCAAACTGCATGTAAACATCATTCCTCTTCTTCTTGGAAGAGGTGTGGCAGCAGCAGCAACACCTTGAATTACAGCCTGCTGTACATACAGGTTAATGATGAGAACAGCAACCTCTAATATGTTATTTTCTAAGTGTTATCATGGATGTATTCCAAAGAGTTCTGGATTTCAGGACAAATAGATACCTTAAGTATACACAATGACTTTATACCTTCATGAATAACAATGCCATGTTGGATAATTATCATGTAATTCAGCTAGATATGCTGTCATTAGCATATTCTTCCATTTACCCTTGTTTTGAGACTCTGCATTAAGTATAGAGATGTTTAATGTATACAAAATTGTTTGCTATCATGTGTGTGGAGCACTTAGTGTAGGCATTCATGAATCCAGCTTGTTATTTATTTATTTATTATTTTTAATGAAGTATTAGTTTAAAGAAATAAAAAAGAAATCTTGGATAATATGAAGTATATGTCTGCCTTTATCTTTGACAAAAATTAAGTCTATTAATCCTTTAGAATCACTGCATGTCTCTTGACACTAACAAAGTTCCAGCAAAATATAAAGTTCTTACATGTTATAACCATAAAGTTCCATTCGATCCCCTAAAGGTCTTTTTTTTTTTTTTTGTCTCTGGACCATAGTGGTCTTGTTGAGTCCATGAAGTTGCCTGCAAGAAACAAAGCTAATGTAACTGTTTCATAATGAAGGCTTGTGCAAAGATGATGGTGATATGCTAGTTTTTCACACATGACACCCACACACACACACACACACACACACACACACACACACACACACACACGTACATCCATGCACGCACGCGCACATGCACACACACACACACACACACACACACACACACACACACACACACACACACACACACACACACACACACACACACACACACAGAGGCATACTCAAGCACACACCCACATACATACACACACACAGACACAGATACTCACACATAGGCACATACAAACCAACTCAAAAATGGTATACTACTTTAAAATGATGGAATTTGAGATTTTAATACAGGAAGAATGGACTGACAGGAAATAAGGGTAAACTAATAATAAGTGCACAGTTAACCAAATGTCAAAGATAAATCTGGAAATAAGAAAAGAGGCCAAACTGAATATCTACTCATATGGATCTGTCCCAGGACATTGTAAATGAGCAGTAAGCGAAGTGATACACTTTTAACAGAAAGACTGTTTCTGTATGCATTTTGCCACTACACTGGTCAACAATCATGTCTTCTTCTCAGTCTTGAGACTGATCGTTTTCTGTACTGGCTCTCCCAGCTCAGACCTGACAGCCAACTGGAAGGGATCTGTTCATGCTCTTGTCAACATGTCAACAATAAGTGCATTTCTTATGAGACTCTAACCCCAACCCCTAATGGCTGATGTGAGCACCAACATACTCATCATGTATGATTGCTTCCATTCATACACTAATGAAGTGTGCCTACAGTATATGCCAGATTCTGGCCATTTCAGTACCATGTAAGCCTGTGCTTGTGTGGTAAGAATAAGCAAACAGAAGCTAATCTCCCCCCCACAATAAGTAATCAGTCATCAGACACACATTGTTATACTTCCTCTGCATAGCTCTTCCAGCAGGCAAGTCATCATTTGGCCTTGGACCATTTAGGTTTATATAAAGGATTTTGTCTCTCTTGACAATAGAGTTGGACAACTTTTAAGAAAATATGTTCTCCTTGTTCATTCTCTCTGATGGGAAAAGAAATTGGCATGTGATATTTCATTTCTTTGTTACCTCTGGTGGGTTTCTGATAGTACAGATTGGAAGAAGAAATCGTTCATGAACGTTGTGAAAAATCTATATAGAACATTGCTCTACTCCCTTAAGTTCAGAGAAGAATAGCCCACTCCCAGGAATACTGGAATGTATATTTGAATACATTTATTATCTTTTCCAAACACTTGTCTAAATTCAAATTTAGAGATTACAAAGTAAGTTATGGAGATATAGATAGTACCTGCAACAAAAGTTGTCTGACTGAGACTGCAAAATACCTTTTTTTCCTAAAAGTAGCCATTTGTTTTAAACAAAATTTGCTTCACAAATGTTTATCTTCTAATTATATTTACTAATCAATGTATTTTGCTAATCATACTTAAAATATTTTAAAATCTTACTTTGAAATATATGGCTAGCTGGTTATTGAAATGTTTAAGGACATTACACAAGGTCTGGCTAAAAGAAATCTGCTGCCATCTGCCCTCTAAAGAGAGAAACATTTACCAGAGCTTCTACAGCTGAAGGCATAATATGGGCATATTGTTAAGTGTATAGAAGTTAAGGAGTTGAGTGCTAGAATCTATTTGACATCAGCAGGGTACCAGAAAAATAGTAAAAACATAGTGACCCTGGGAAAGTCTTACCAGCCTCCCCTGGAAATGTATTGTTATATTTGTTCATTATTGTGAATTAACCAAAGCCAAGATTCAGGTACTGATGGTGAAGCTAACACTGTTAAGACCCTATGTGTTGCAGTAATTGTTCATAGCGCAAGACAGTAACACTCACATGCCATTCACATCCTGATACAATAATTTGTAAACTTTAACATAACCTGCAAGATTGTTTTCACTAAATAATATGTGCACACTTGCAGCTACAAGGTTAATATACCACAAGACATATTGTCCAGCAGTTATTTTACTTGTTATACAGTGCATGTTAGGAAATACACAAAACTAAGTTCCACAGGTTATTTATTTACTTATTTATTTGTTATTGTTAACTGGAAAAGTCTGATTGGGATAAAACCCATTTTCAGCAGAAACCCTGAAAGAAAAGCTCCATGGCGCTACAAGTGAGAAAGAAAAATACAAGTTTAATTACATAAATTAATTTACAAAAATGCAGATGTTATTGTTAATGCCGTAGTGTACAAAGACAGATGTAGCAGTAACTAGACTAAGTACATTGACAGTATAACACATGTATATAAGATACTTTAAAATAGGTTATTAATGACACAGTTAATGCCAAAGAAATACTTGAATCATTAAGATATGAAATTATTGAGATAAGATGAAGAAGTTATTGAGATGAAATACATATGTGGTAGAAACAAGTCAGGAGTCAAGTAAAAAATGCATTGAAAAAAAAGTTAAGTAGAGAAGGTGAAAAAAAAACAGAACATATAGACAGGAATAAAATTAAGAAAGAGTTGAAGGATTATGTCGGGGGGGGTCAAGAGTCAAGTGGGATAAGTTGGTACTTCCAAGAGAGCAAGGTGGTTTGGGATTGTTTAATTTGAAGGGGTATTTCAGAGGTACACAGTAAAGGCTCCTATATGTAGCAAAAGCAGAAATCTATAATTTAAAGTGGAAAGGGATGATGGTGATGAAATTGGGGAAAGGTCAAGAAATAAAGCGAGACTCGGATTTTGGATGCAGATCCATAATGAGAATAACAATAACCATATGGAATATTATATTCATAAAGTAGCAGAAAGTATTCTAAAAACTAGGCCAACACAGGAATGGAGGAGAGTTTACCAATAGGGATGACTGCAATTAGGGGTACAGAAGTGTCTGGTGGCAGTGGTAACTACCTTATAGTCTGCACAGAAGGGAGTATAGCTAGTAGACCTGTGCCAGCCTTTCCCAGCTATACATGTGTGTGCAAATCAAATCTCTCAGTATGTGTGCATCAGCTACTTGAGGCAGGGACATGATACACTGGGGTTTCAGAGAGGGTGCTGGAGGACTTGGCTTGGACACTTGGCTAAGGACCTAACCCTACAGCTGTACCAGTGGGGAGTCTTAATAGGGATATGGAGGGAGACAGATATAGAGACATCCAGACCCTGGGCTGAGTGTATTCCCTGAGTGCTCTTAAGGAAATTGTACTTGATACAGAGAGGTCTGCATCTGGAAATATTCAGTCCATCCATTTGTATTTCAAGTGCATGTTACTCTCCAGTGTCAGTGGTGAGGATTTGGGCTCCTTGATTACTGACCCGGTGTGGGGACGACACATATTGATGCCCATCATGTATTGGTATCAGTGGTTGACGTCACAAGCAGCTCAACAAATTAATCCATCTTTCACATCATTTGATATTTCATCATCCTCTCATACAGTCATGAACATCAATGTAACACCCTTGGAAAAAGCTTCAAGTCAAAATCTAACTTCTTAATTGGATCACAGCTGTTCTAACTATTAAGTGACCAATCATTCTCTCATATTGCCACAAATCTCCACAGACAAAATACTTCCTACAATCTGACGAGTCACAGATACTCTAGAAGCCTCATTCATACCTCAAGATCCATGCTTCATTGTACTTTGCAGTGCTTCTCCATTCTAGGAACTAAACTTCAAATAAATAAATAAATAACATATGTGATTTAAAGTGTATATTTTAATGAGACTCTCTGATTTTTAAGATTTTTTTCTCATATTTGAGAAATTTGACTCAATTTGTGGTGACTACAGTGGAAATGCTGAGCATAATATTGATGAAAAAGGACAGGCAGGTAGTCAATAGACAAAAATTTGCCACAAAAGTTGCAATGTCCTTGATTTATTCTTAGGACAATAGAGCAATTACTGAAGTTCTTTGCAACCGCAGGATGACTGTAACAATTGATGCTGATACATACAACATGGTTGGCACACTGACTACATTTATTAATAAGAGAGACACCAGCATTAAAGAGATTTTTAAAAAGTTTCATCAGGCAGGCAATGCATTTTTCAAATGCATTTCTGGCAACTTATCTGGGTGCAGTTCTGATGCTCCTAATTTTTATTGCTGCAATGCAGATAATACTTGCACACAGCAGAGAGCATTAGCCTGTATTTCAAATTATGTTGTTTATGCCATAGCATATGTAACTTGCAAAAAAACAATGAAAGCAGGATATGCAAACATTTTTGATATTAAACACAAACATATTTTTATTGCTTTACTCGGGCAAACACAGCAGTGTAGCAATTAAAATATATATTTTCTATGTTATTGATTTTGTTGCAGATGATGTGAGAGGTAAAGATGAGGACAATGACCTGGGGTAATGTGAATGCAGGTGGCAAATGTTATTAGATACCTGCATACCTCCTGTGCTCATTAAGTGTTATCTGAAAAAGAAACTTTTCAGGAGAAAGCATAAATGAATTTGCTTCCTGTATGATTGTAATATAGAGAATTGTCCCGGTCCCCTTCAATAAACACAACACACCGAATGACATTTGACTACCTTTATTAAAACTTCCATAACATAACTGATTACCAAAATTTGTTAAATACAACTGGGCATAGAGTAGTTGATTCTAAACACAGCATAAACATCTTTGCAATGTTAATCAGGACAGCGTACCTGCTCATCCGACCCAGTAAGCAGCATCCGTACCTCTGCTCACTTACTAAACTATTCACTGAATTACCTTCAAACCAAATAAGCAGCATCCTTACCTTCGCTTGCTTATCTATTCACCAAAACACCTTAAAATGCACCACCAGACACCAGAAGGGGAACAGAAGAGGACAAGCCTGTCCCTCTTCTCCACCTGCTAGAATAAAATAACCACAATCTCACCAATCCGCCAAAAAAAAAATGGGAGGGTAGCTAGTTCACGCCAAAATGTGATTACTTACCCAGCTACACTCATCTAGAACCCTTAAGCACCTCCCAAGCAGATCCCATAAGCAGCATCCTTACCTTCGCTTGCTTATCTATTCACCAAAACTCCTTAAAATGCACCACCAGACACCAGAGGGGGAACAGAAGAGGACAAGCCTGCCCCTCTTCTCCACCTGCTGGAATAAAATAACCACAATCTCACCAATCCGCCAAAAAAAAAATGGGAGGGTAGCTAGTTCACGCCAAAATGTGATTACTTACCCAGCTACACTCATCTAGATCCCTTAAGCACCTCCCACCCTTATCTCATTTCCTTCCAATCAACCCTTCCACCGTTTAACCCTTTCACCTCCCCAACCCACTGAACTTCCATTAATATCAGTCTAACACCCCTCTGAAGATGTCCCAGGACAACTTGGCTTGTGCCAAGCCTCATTTATGATTGGGTTAAAGATCATAACCCACTAATTATGTGTTTGAGAGTGAAACTTAAGAAGTAAATCTGCCCATCCATGTTGAGAATGCATAATAAGGGGTTATGATCAGTAAGATTACTATAATTCTTCGTAGTGCATGGAGGTTTATCTAGTTAGTTAAAGGGGGAAAAAAAATCGCTAAGTGTTTTACCGGCTTTTTAAGCTGTAAAATCCTTAGCAGGCACTGTCAGAGAGGTAGTGTAGCACAGTCCATTACATTTGTACTTACCTCCATATCTCTCAACTGTCTGGATTTTCACAGGCCATCTAGATTATTGCTTAATATGTTTCGTCTGTTCCTCATAAAATATCTAATTTTCTCACTAACCACTGAGGATTGAATTAACTAAGTAATATACATTTGAGTTCCAGCATTTGCATTCTTCAGATTATGCAGGTGAACACAAATCCTGTTATTCTAGCTACTCTTTTTTTTGCAGGAAGTGAGAGACATGCTAAGGGTATGGACAGCAGGCAAAAACAAATGTTTTGTTCTGCTGCTATAATTTTCTAGTGATTAAAAGTAGACTTTACTACCTAGTGTGGGACCTAACCTTAACAACTTTCGCATGTGGTGCATAACATTTGTTAAGGTCATGTCACACACAATTCATGTGCTTAACTGTTTTTTCCTTTTCTGAATATTGGAGCATAATCTGCATGCCCCATGCACTATATATTTGTTGTGTACTTTACTTTCTTGCACGCAACTCTTTTGTATCAATATATATTTATTAGTACATTGCTGTATTCTTAAAGGTTAATATTTGTTGTGTAGTCTTGTGATTTTATGTGATGTTTTATTACCAGTGTGTTTCAGGTACAAAGCTGTCTGACAGAGTGTCTATGTGGAGACAAAATTATATATAATATATATATATATATATATATATCTATATATATATGGGTTCCTATCAGTTCGCCGAATGTCCATTTCACCGAAACTCATTTCACCAAGTCCAAATCACTGAAAACTCATGTCACTGAAAACTCATTTCACCGAAAATGCTACAGGCAGTGTATATGCCCTTTTCCCCACTGTAGTGCAACCCTGGAGTTAGAATATATAAGAAGGAGGGGTGTGGGGGGGGTGCAGCCTCACCTAGCTTAGTTTTATACTGTCCAGTTTCTATTAACCAGGTAAGCTAGTAGTTTATAACAACATTAAGTGGGGGGCTGCGCCCTCCCACACACTCCCCTACTTATATATTCTAACTACAGGGTCACACTACAGTGGGGAAAAGGGCATATACACTGCCTGTACTAATTTCGGTGAAATGAGTTTTCGGTGAAATGAGTTTTCAGCGATTTGGTCTTGGTGAAATGAGTTTCAGTGAAATGGGCTTTCAGTGCCCTGATAGGAACCCATATATATATATATATATATATATATATATATATATATATATATATATATATATATATATATATATATATATATGTATATATATATATATATATATATATATATATATATATATATATATATATATATATATATATATATATATATGTATACATATATATATATATATATATATATATATATGTATACACACACACACACACACACACACACACACACACACACACACACACTCACACTCACACACACAAACTTTTGTTTCTCTCTGTTTTTCCAGTCTTCAGTTTCCAAAGATTTACAGTTTGTTTTTTTTTGTTTGTTTGTTTTTGTTATGTTTTACTTATTATCTTTTAGTCTGTTGAGTTGTTTTTATTATTTCAATAATACAAAATCAGGCCGATGGGACCTTGTTTTACTATTTTACCTGAAGAGCAGCAGCTCACTATCATGCTTGATTAGAATGGCAGTAACAGCATAAGACCCCCTATTCTGAGGTATATGTAAGAATAGAACCCACAGACTTTTGATCCTCCTACCTGCTGAGCCACAGTTACAAATAATTTTACTGCTTTGCTGATAGCTTAGATATTGCTATCATACTGTCATGGTTTATGAAGTTGCCTACACAGTCAAGTATGGAATTATAACCTGGTCTTGTATTTATTGTATTATGCATGTGATTCTGAACTTGATATCAGTGGCACTCATCAAACTAATGACTTCTGAGTATAGTTCAGCATCAGCCTAACTTCTGTTTGCAAATAAATAACATTTGCTGCTCTCCTAAGATATTAATTTTTATTCTTGAAGTCTTTTACCACAAGGCTATGAGACAAATACTCTGTTAGCCTGCCCTAGACTATATTTGTAAAGATTCATAAACTTTTCTCCTGTTACAGATTCAAAAGACTGTCTGCTGTGTCCATTGGAAGAATGGCCAAACTCAGAAAAGAATAAATGTATCCCAAGACTTGTGGAGTTTTTGTCTTATGATGATGTCTTAGGTGCAATATTAGCATGCATAGCACTTGTTTTCTCATTATGTGCACTTTTTATCTTAATCATCTTTGTAAAGTTTAGAGAAACACCTGTTGTCAAAGCTAACAATCGTAATATTAGCTATCTGCTTCTGTTTGGGCTTCTGCTTTGCTTTCTGTGTTCACTAGTTTTTATTGGGCAACCAAGCATGCTTTCTTGCAGGCTACGCCAAACTCTGTTTGGTGTGATATTTGTCCTCTCCATTTCCTGTGTACTGGCCAAGACCATCATGGTAGTTATTGCTTTCAGAGCTACAATGCCTAACAGTTCCCTGAGAAAATGGTTTGGGCCACAGCTTTCTTATAATATAGTATCCATTTGTACAACTGTTCAGGTTATTATTTGTGTAAGCTGGGTGATGCTGTTTCCTCCTTTTTATGAACATAACTATGCATCTAAACCAGGAATTAAAATTATTGAATGCAATGAAGGATCAACCACTGCATTTTGGTGCATGCTGGGATACATTGGACTGCTATCAGTTATTTGCTTTATAGTAGCATTCATGTCTAGAAAACTACCTGATAGCTTTAATGAAGCCAAGTTTATCACCTTCAGCATGGTTGTATTTGCTAGTACCTGGCTGGCTTTTATTCCTGCCTACCTTAGTACTAAGGGAAGATATATGGTTGCTGTAGAGATATTTGCTATTGTTTCTTCAAGTTTTGGTTTACTTTTTTGCATCTTTCTTCCTAAATGTTACATCATTGTTCTCAGGCCAGATATGAATTCAAGGGACTATTTAAAAGGGAAAGCATCACATGATTAAGTAAAGTGATGTTGTAAATCTTTACATGTGTACATGTGATGGTTTATGTCAGACACTGTTTAAAATATAAAATAATATTCTTCATAAAATCCAAATGGCACATACCAGTACAATTACATATTAAGCCCAATCATTGTTTCAATACAAATATCTTTCCAGCTGTGCATTCTATCAATTAACACTGTAGGTGGGATTCTTAAAATATTGGGCTTGGCTACAAGGGGTACTTGCAGTTCAGGTCACCCACAATTTGCAGTCTCAAATTCAAGAATCATTGGACACTAAGGACATTTAAGTTAAAGTTCTGCATGACTTTACACTTCAGATATACATATTTCTTACTTAGAGACAAACTTATTTTGGCATACAAAGCAAAAAGATTGATTTTTTTAACTATTGAGGATCTTTATTTTGAAAATACTTTCTTCGTAGCTACCTTTTACCAGTTTTCTGACTCCACCACCGCTAAATATCCTACAGTCCTGCAACGTCTTAATTCCTTCTTGATTCCTACCTCCCCACTACCTGCCATCAATACAATACAGATCCCTTTACTTAATCATGCTACTCCTCAGCTTAGCCTCTATTCTTCTCCTCCACTGAGCCATCTGTTATCCTTCTGTGATTCAATAATAGTACTCAGCATCTGCCCAAATCTCTCAACCACTTACTTATATATTCTCCCTAAACTCTCTATGCATCACACCAAGCCTATTTACTGATGCCCCTCACCTTTACCCCAAATATAGACTGATTAATCCCCTTTCAACTCAATTCAAAATAAAATTAAGTTGAAAAGTACTCTCCATAAAACATGAATCAATAATATTCCAGCATACTAAAATCCTTGTAGGATGAGCCATTCACCCTGATCCTGGTTCCACCTATTACAACTAACATCAAGAAAATTCTTTTTATACACTACTCTAACCCCACAACAGTCAACTCCCAACTCCAATAATCTAAATTTTGCCACCGTAAATATTAGAAGCATAACAACTAAAATACCCAACACAAGCATAGTAGCTGTAATTTGGATTAAACCTAGCATAAACTACTTTGAAACAGCCCCTGTCTATATTTTCCTCAATGATCATATAAAGTGGAAAGGTGTTGGTATTGCTTTAATATTTCCTAACAACTGTTACATTTCCTTATACAACGAATCAATGACAAAATTCAATTCAGCAGAGCTTATTATTACTTTCCTGAAAAGGGAGAAACATAAACAAATGGGTCTATGTGAAAAGATCAAAAGTTCAAAAGACCAAAATTCAAAATATCTACAACTCAAAATATTGAAAATATGAGATAATTCCAAAAACCCAGGTGCTTCTTCTTTGGTCTGTTCTTGCTATAGCCAGAAAAGTAATTACAAAAAATTGGAAAAGTAAATTTACCCCCACTATTGTTGAATTTATTGGTATGGCAAAAATTGTTGCAGTAGTGAACTGCGTACTATAAAGATGAGAACTTCTAATATTATACATTCTTGTAAATATTGACTTAAACTTAGATTTGCTTCAAAAATATTAATTGTTGTTGATGTATAACTTTGATGTATGATCAGCTGTGGACCTATGTAAATAATATTTTGTTTATTCTGTAGTAGATTTGTTTATTTATTGTTTTAAAACCAAATAAAAAAAGTTAAAAACAAAAGAAAAAAGAAGCCTGAAAGATTACCTAATGCAAGAATTAAATTGCATTTCTTTCAGAGATGATGACTAAACTATCACAGTTCACTAAATAACTAAAGCTGAAGAATTATTAATTCTCCTTTGATGTTTATTAAATCTTGCTATTCTGAGAATGTTATAATATGTATGTGTTTATATGTGTATGTATATATATATATATATATATATATATATATATATATATATATATATCTATACATACAGTGGATATAAAAAGTTTACACACCCCTGTTAAAATGCCAGGTTTTTGTGATATAAAAAAATGAGATCACAATAAATCATTTCATAACTTTTCCCACCTTTAATGTCACGTATAACCTGTACAATTCAATTGAAAAACAAACAAATCTGTTAGGGGAAAAATATAAAAAATAAAAAACATAAAATACGCTGGTTGCATAAGTGTGCACACCCATAAACTAATACTTTGCTTTGTGTGCACACCCTTAAACTAAAACTTTGCTGTGTGTGCACACCCTTAAACTAATACTTTGTTGAAGCACCTGTATAAATTGAAGGTTCATCTTATTTTTATAGCCAAATGCATCTGTACAACTGCTGTAGTAACGTGTAAAATTCTCACTGTAAAATGTAGCCGATCACAAGAATGTATGTTTAGTGTAAGAATAAAGAAAATATATCTACCGATACAAAGTCTTTGGTTTGATTGTTGTGACTACTAAATTGCAAAATGATGGGTATGTATAATGAAAGAAACAAACAAAGTGAAGTGATATTAAAGAAATAAACCAAAGGGAGCTCAAGGAAAGGACTGGCATGTTAAGAATTGCTGAGGAGATAGAGTGTGATGATAGAGGTTAACACCTTTTTCCCAACAGGAGGATTATTACTTTAGCAGATGTGGTGTCCTTTTTCAGCCTATACCTCAACTTTTTTAAATTCATCTATGAATACACCACCCCTTTTCCCATTTTTTACACATGGGGTCAGAGTGTCACTCAACAGAATCAATCATCTAGAGCCAGGGTTCACAACACTGGGTAACTACTGGTTCACTGACAGTCTACTTATCCAGTCTGCTTTGCCTATTTTTAGTTATTGTTCTGATATTAAAATACTGTTGTCTGGTTCTCTAGGTTCACATTTCTGCACTTCTTATTCATTCAACAAGTACATCATGTTTTATCTATAAACATTAGTGATGAAAATTTTATAAACCAGTTGAACAATCCTACTTAAAAGTCTCACTGAAGTAGAAATACACAAAGCAAGAAAAATCAGCATTAAAATTAAAATTATTAAAATCACTGGAAAAGTTCAACAATAATAGACATGTAAGGAAAAAGTTTCACCTTCACCTTGAGATAAGTTAGTTTCACATACAATATTATTAAGTGAGTTTTTCTGTGGAGATACATAATGACACTCACCAAACAATAAAGCAATAATTAACAAAGCTGCCATCTTTGTGGTATAGAAGGATAAAGCCCCGAGTTCATGGCACTGGAGTTCATGGCACTGGAGGACCTGGGGGAGTGAAGAAGCAATGCCAACTCACCTTACCCTGGGATAATTAATGGGCATACATTTATGTGCATACTGTATTCTAGAATCTTCTGTGAACATAGGAGGCAAGACATGACACAGAGGTGCTTAATTGCAAAGGGGAGTACAGCCTTCTTAGGGGTTACATTAATTAAGTTAACAGGTAGCCACCCACAATAAGGCCTTTTGCATAATGAACCCCTGACCATGTATGGACATGTACAATGAAGAATTTAAAGTCAAGCAGAAACTAAAGGGATGCTGGCACCACTACTGGTGCTTAGTGTTTCACAAAGAATAAATGGGTCATAAGGCTCTTATTTCAGTGGAGATGAATAAGCCAGCTGAGCATTTGGTGGTTAGGCTTCATTGTCAGTGGGACTGGAGCAAAACCGGACACCATACATCTCAACATCTTTGCACAAGAATTCAGGACAAAGCCAAAAATAATAGGATGACAAAGACTTCAAAATACAAACAGTTTTAAATATTGCTCTTGCAGACTTAGAAAGCTGATAGAATGACAAGTTTTGCTTCAGCATGTATTTTCTTAAAAGCTATGAAGTTTGAAACTCAGATGTCTATTATATGGTAAATTCATCTTGCAGCGATTTGTCAGAAAAAAAAACATAGGCTTTATGAGAACAGACCAAGCAAAAAATATGGACATTTGACAGGTGTGCTAGACACAAACATGGCAAATAACAAAATGATCCTGATAACACATAACTGCTATTCCATCCATTGCTACTTCGCTGCAAGCCTACTGCTTGCAGGATAGGCACACCACCTCTGGGACTCTGATATGGTAGAGCAGTTACCTGAGAAAGAATTTATGAGTGAAATTTCCTGTAAGTTCATACATACAGTTCTTCATAATTGCAGATCATTTTTCAACCAAAAACCTTTAGATGCACATATATGTAATTACGTTCCTTCTTTAAAAAAAAAACAGTTATTGTTTGTCATACAAAATTTACAATTTTATACATAAAAATTATCTGCAGCTATTTTGTTTGTTGTTGATATATATATAGTACAGTTGTCTTAGTAAACTTACCATCACAGCATAAGCTCTAATGAATCATTGTTGCAAAGTCTGAAACATCTGTTGTAATAAATGGAAGAGGAGGCAGGAGGGAGAAAGGGAGACCTGGGTTGAGAGATAATTAGTCCAGTCTCCACAATACCTCCTTTTTAACAAATGCATGCACTGTAATCTGAAAAGGTAAAGGGTACTGAAGTTGAGATCAGACTGGCATGACTATTGAATCATTATCACAAGAAGTTTGGCCAGTGGAATCATGGTAACCCATGATCCTGCAGCATTCCTTGGTAGATACTGGAAATTAGTTGGAAAAGCTTATGAAGATTTATTTGTATCATCATACATACAATATATGTCCATTATTTTTGCAGATTGCCTAGTGGAAGAAAGGCTCTTCCTAGGGAAGTATCTAGAAGACATCCCAGAAAAACTATTCTGTGTGAACAAATGACAGAAGAACGTTTTAAGCTCACTTGAAACCCCGGGATGAGCAGGAGTTTATGACACTTGTCAGTGAATCTTGACAATTGCAAAAGAAGTCTACAACTATTAAGACAATTGCCCAAATATGGAAATATGTAAATGCCTTGAAGTCTGCAGTATGCAATAACTGGAACCAAATCCAAAGAAAAGCAAATGCAGAAACAGATCGCACAACTTTTATTAAAAAAAGCGTTTTCATCCCTAACTTCACTTAACAGGAACTTCATCAGACTTACAATACTTCCTGAATCAATGGTTTAAATCATTTTTAAAATAATGACATCACATCCTACTAATATTAAAGTGCCCACATTAAAACCCAGGGGTTAACAACTCTACCCTAAACAACTACCCCAATGAATTAGATCACTACTTGATTAAAATTAAAAAATTACAAATGGACAACCTTTATTTTGAGGTATGTCTCAAACAGAAAATAGTCCCAAAAGCACTGCGTATGTGGTGATATCCCACAGGGCTGGTTGCAGGCTCGGGATTTCATAAAGAACTGCTACAAATTTAGATTTGAATATATGCATATGGTCATAAGGCATAATGAGAGCTTGACGAGAACCTGAACATGGAAGTGATGGCTCTTGATAGACATATAGTGCAGGATCCTGCATTTAATAACAACAGATTTGACTATTGTCTGATTTTCTGTATGATAGACGAACAAATGCAGGTCATAAAAAATAGAAAAACAAAAAAACTATTCAGAGATGAGAAGGAATATAAAAATAACACAGCTTACCCCCCCCCCCTCAACTTCCCAAGAATGGCAATATAATAGAATGAGACCTGAATTTAATACCAACCCTAATAACTATCAGGACAATGGCAATAATGAAGAGAATATATCGGTGGATGATTTTTTAGACGAAGAAGAGTACCTTCTGCTGAGACATTCAGAGCAGATAATGAATCAACATGGGGCTGGCAACCAACAGGGAAGAGGACAAACCAACCCCTACCAACAGGGCAGGGGGTCGAATGAACAGGGGGGACAACAGGAATGTATGGAGAGGGAGACAACAGAGGTAACAATTCCTGAGGCAGAAAATATGAACATGAATATAGCGAGACATGGATTTCATTTTCCAATATTGAGCATTGAACTAAATAGTTCAAAGCACTTTATAGTTTATAATTTTTCAGATTTGACAATTAATGTAACCATATGTGATTTACTTGCTAAAGGTTTTACATTTGTGCCTAATCAACCTGTTAACTTAGTAAACACTTTAATGGATCTTTAGCAATATGTCAGAAAATTAAACCTGAACATTATGTTCATTATACTTTTGACATTATTGACTTTGATTGAAATACTTTTGATCAGTCTGTTTTACCTCTGTAATCTTCATGCAATCTATGTGTGTATATTAATCTTAGTTTGTTTACCTCTGTAATCTTCATTCAATCTATGTTTGTATATTAACCTTTGTGTAATCTGTATGAGGAGCTTTTCTCCCCAGGACTCCATTGAAAATGGGTTCTTCAGGCCCAATGGACTATCCTGGTTAAATAACTGCAAATAAATAAAATAAATAAATAAATCAATGAATAGAGTTGAGCAGATACGTGACCCATTTAGAATTTCTAGTACATACAACCCCCCATTCATCCGACGCTGGCAATGTTTGAAAAAGTCTGTGAATTAGATTTACATGAACAGAGTAATAAAAATAATAGAAAGAAATTATGTAATAGAACAAATCTGAATTTAAATTGTGATGAAAATTTTGAACCGGACTTTTTGATGCATAATAAAGGGATTAGAATTATGAAGCCAGACAAGGGGGTGGGGTCGTTATTATGAATAGTATGGACTATAACTGTAAGATGTGGGAAATCTTAGAAACTGAGACATACATTACAAGTTCATTGAATGAGTTGAATGGCACCTATAGAAGAATAAAGGGTTTTTTACAGGACATGCTTATTGATGGGTTAATTACGATAGATGAATTACACTATCCATCAGTTGAATTTCCAACTATACCCGTCATCTTTGGGGTGCCTAAAATACATAACAACTTGAGTCAACCACCACTGAGGCCTGTTGTTGATGCTAGGGGTTCAATCACTTATCCCCTGGCTATATTTTTGAATAAAGCGTTGAATAAATATATTAAGGAGGAACCGTACATCTGTATTGATTCCTAGGACTTCGTTAGGAAGATTGATGTAAAAGAATATAAAAATAACATTCTATTCATAGCAATAGATGTAATTAACCTATATAGTGTTATACCCCATAATTTAGGAATACAATGGGTTTGTGACTATTTACAGTCGAAATATATTCCCCAGGATAAAATTAACATGTACAAACAAGTATTAGAATTAGTGTTAAGGAACAACTTTATTCTATTTGAGGGGGAATATTATTTGCAAAGTGAAGGGGTAGATATGGGCTCCTGTTGTGGGGGCCTGTATACTAACATAGTAATGGTTGAATGGGAGAATCGTTTTTTTAAGAATATCCCCATTTTTCCCATGCTGTAATACCTATATAAGTTACCTGGATGGCATTTTTATTTTATGGGAAGGGCCAAAGGAATTAACAACCCCCATCCTTGAATATATTAATAACACAACTAACTTTTTAAAGTTCACTTAACTATTAGAGAAGTGGAAATTTCATATTTAGATATACTATTAAAGAAAAATCAAGTGAATGATAGATTTCTGGCTGAAATCCTTTGTAAGAAAACATATTTTAATAGTTTCCTTCATTTTAGTAGCTGTCACCCTATTTCACAGAAAAGAGCTTTTCTGAAAGGACAGTTCATAAGAGTATGGTGACGGTATGGAAAGATTTTATTAAGGAATGCGAACTTCTGAAAGGAATGTTTATGAAAAGAGGGTAACCTATGGAATTTATAGGAGAAATAATGGCGGAAGTTAAGACTAAAATGAGAAATAGACATTTTGTACCTATTTTGAGTCTTAAAAATAGGGTTGGACAAGAAAACGTTAGTTTGGTAGAACTGCCAGAAGCAGAAAGGGAAATTAACTATGGGTCAACTACACATTTAAATGAAGTCCTAGGGAACATTGTAACTGATGTCAAAAAGGCAATCTTACCCTATCAATCTAGTTTTTTAACAACTTTTTCTAAGGATGCATTCCAGGTTAAAAACATTTTAATAAAAAATTGAAATTTGCTAAGTAATGAAAAAGATATTAGGGATCTATTAGGAGAAAAACCCATATGTATATGTAGAAAGGGGCCTTCAATAAAAAGCTTACTTGAGCAGAAGAAAAACAAGCAAAAGGAAAGATATATGTTTAAATGTGGAACATGTACATTTTGTCCTAACATTTTAGACACCAATGGCCTAGAAATAAATGGGGTGAAAATAAAAAAATAGGAAGAGACTCTGTTGTACTAGTGAAAGGCTGGTCTATTGTGCAGTGTGTAGCAATTGACCATGTTTTTACATGGGTAAAAATGAACAGAGACTGAAAAACAGGATAGTAGAACATTTAAGAAATATAAGGGATGGTTGTGAATTTTGTGCTTTGGCAAAGCACATCTCAGCCTATCCTGGGCACCAGTTTAAATTTATAGTACTGGAAACATTAAAATTGCTTGATGGGGTGAAGCCTGGCCATATCTGTTAGAGAAAGTAGAGCTTACGTTGGCATTTGCTTTATACTGGCCAGGGTTAAATGATAGTGTGTCTATCAGTAGTTTACTTAAACTGAAGGCACTAAAAGATTATGTCAACAAAACATTTTCATGTTGTGAATTAAATTTAATTTAATTTTAACACTTATTCTAAGACTTTGGGTGGACAAAGTATGTTATGAAAGCATTATAAAGGACAGGAAGGTGAAAAAGATTTTGTGTGTAAATTTAAATATGTATATATATATTTTTTATGTATATGTATATATATATATATATATATATATATATATATATATATATATATATTTATACATTTTTATGTAAAACTTTTTTTCTAGTTATGAATTGTATGAATTTTGAATTATTACCATTTTTATATTTTTATATGTCTGTAATATTGTAAGTAACCATTGAATTTGAGCATATATAAATGTATTTAGCAAGTCCTTATGTAGGGCTTGCATGGGTTTTAATGTGGACACTTTAAGAATAGTAAGATGTGATGTCATTATTTTAAAAGTGATTTAATCCGTTGATTTAGGAAATATTGTAAGTCTGATGAAGTTCCTATTAAGTGAAGTTTGAGACAAAAGTGCTTATTTGTTTTATTAAACGTTGTGCAGTCTGTTTCTGCATTCACTTTTCTTTGGATTTGAGTTTTGCAGTTTAAAGTTGTTGTTGTTGGATTAATAACTGGAAACAGACATTTTGTAAATACCCTCGGTGTAGTGGATAGACCCAAGACTAATACAGAGAAGTGATAGTATAAGCCAGATACAAAAAAAATCTTAAGAAACATCTGAAATCTGACAATAGGTATGCAATGGTGCATCATTTAAGCCTAGCTATACCATACAAATTGAATATAGGGATGAGAGGTAACATGGTTTATTTTATTTTTTTAATTTACATTTGTTTTCCAGGGTAGAGAACTGATCTTCATGAACCTTTTTCAGACTCAGACTGGATGTGATGCCTGATTAAGTGATTTTTCTCAGATTCACAGAATTAGACAACTGAGCCTGAGGAAATCAAACCTTGCATCAATGGACCTCAAAACTGCATCTTAATGGATTGAAGGGATGACATTTTGGGATCTTGACAAAAATTGAGAAAAAATAGGTCTAGGATGGGTCTCCAAGTTCCTTCATTCTTTGGCACTAGAAAAATACTTGAATAAAAACATTTGCCCATCTGATCTGAGGGCCCTAGATCTATGACTCCGTCAGAAAAAAATTTGCTCCAAAATTGGAGGAAATATGGATGCTAAGTTTACAGGATGAGAAGGAACCTCCTGAAAAGTCGGGAAATACTTTCCCTTGTTGGATGATTTTCAGAACCCATTTCTCTGAAATAGTCTGATGCCACTGGGGAAGATGAAGACCTAGACCGAGGGATAGATTGCCAAGGATGATTTGCACAGTTCCTGGTTCTGGGAGGCTTTCTCTTTCTTTTTAGAGCTTCTTTGTCACTGCATTTTAAAATACCTTTTGTAAAATACCTTGATTCTTATATTGCTTTTTGAAAAAGAGGTCTGAGTTGGGAGATAGTCTTAGAAAAAGAGGAGTAGAATTTTTTAGGACATTCCTTGAATCAATATCCCCCTTTCACCATTTTTTTAAGAATCTTGGTAGGTGAATTGCCAAATAGAATATCCTTAACAAGGGGGAGAATTTAAAATCTCAGTGCTAAAATATTTTGGTAAGATTTGATACTATAACCAAGCAAATTATCTCATAACAGACGTTGTAGAAGCAGTCCTAGAGACAGCCTCAACAGAGTCATAAGAACACTTTAACAAGTATTTTGTTACATGACAAATCTACAGTTAAGGCATTCAAAGAATTTTTTTTTTTTACCACAGAAGAGGGGAGGTAGTTTTCTTATCCTTTTAAAAGAAGGCAATAAAACTTTTAACGTGTGAGTCTGCAGTTAAAATTTTTTACATTTTAGGTCACAGAAGAATGAACCATCTTTCCAAGTTATCAGAAGCCTTCCTATCCTTATTAGAGGGAATTGGGATAGCATTAATAATCTTCTTGGCAGCAGAAATTTTAGATAAAAAATAATTGCAAGGTCACTTTAGGATTAGAAAACTGATATTTATGACCCTGAAGTACTTTGTATAACATATCATACTTTTTAGGAGCAGGAGTAAACTGTCAGGCATGTTGAAAGCAGTTAAGAAAACATCGGCTAAAGTTAACAAAACAGGAGGGACAGCTGCAGGCCGTGGAATATCAAACTTTAACAAAGTATAATTCTTTTACTAGGAAATAGCTCAATAGCTCAATGAGCTCAGGTCCTCCACTCAACTAGCCACCACTGTTCAATACGCTGATGACACCTCTCTTATCTGTTCTGCTCCCTCTTCCCAAGAACTACAAGAAAAAATACAAACATTTTTCCAAGATGTAGAAAAATGTCTCACCAACCTTCAATTTATTCTCAACCCTAATAAAACTATGCTTATGGTCTTCTGCAATAAAAGAACAAAGAAAACTCTGTGATTATCTACTCCTCCAATGGTACAAAAATAGAACCAGTTAATCAAACTAAACTTCTAGGTGTAACAATAGACCACTGTCTGAAATTTGACATACACACATCACTAACAATCAAAAAATTCACATCAAACTCAGCTCACTCTATCAAGCCAAAACTTTCCTAAATAATTATGCTAGACTTTCCACTACCAGATCCCACCTACTTTCCACCCTTCTTTATTGCTCACAAATCTTCACCAACCTGTGCAACACTGATGTAAACAACCTTGAGAGTTGTTATAACAAAATAGCCAAGTTTGCTCTAAACCAGCCCCATAAATCATACCACTTTACTGCACTTTGCCAACTCAACTGGCTTGAACTACCCATCCTACTAACTCTAAACCAACTCACCATAGTACGTAACACAAACCTGACCACTGCCCAGCTCTCTTCAACCTAGTTGAACCAAACACTAATCCCAGGTGCCTGAGATCTTCTGATAAACTACTCCTTAAGGTTAAAAAATCCCAAAACTATTATGGTAACTGTCTTTATGCTAATAAAATGTCAAAATCCTGGAACCTACTGCCCCAGCAAATACTTAAACATCCTGACAATCATAAATTTAAACTACTCTTAAAAGAACACCTTACAAACCACTGGCTATGCTCCTGCAAACACCAGGCTAAATCCTTCAACCTGACTAACCTCTACTCTAACATTCCAACTGTCCCAGCTTTATATTTCTCTTCTCCTCTCTATTATATCAACCATTTGAGAATGTTCATCATGTACTATTCCTATTCTGTTCTTCCTTACCTCTTACCCATTACAAAATATATAAAAAAATAAAAATAAAAAGAGAAAACAGTTTTTTATCTTGTATATTTTTCACATCGCCTACCTGTACTCAGATATTGTATTTTACCTCCTTTAGTTCTAAATTTTTACTTCACTTATCTGCACTCTGAAATTGCATCTTACCTCTTTCATGTAAGTAATTTGTTTATTGTTTTCATTGCTATGATTTTTTGTCAACCACTTGTCTTGGAGCATTTCTCCCTGGATCTCCTCTTGAAAATGGGCCCCTGGCCCAGTCGGACATTACCCGGTAAACAAATGTAAATAAATAAAAATAAATAAATAGCAATTTCATTCTTTTTCCATTGAAATACCTCCTTCATTTTACATAGAAATTACAAAAAGATAACTGTTCTGGAGAAAATCTGATGTAGCACTTTCCTCAGAATCAGTTTTCATCTTGTGGTGAAATCACTGAAGCAAAACACTCCTCCTTCATTCCCTGATCTTCTGACTGAAAATCAGTATCAGAATGAGGGGAAACTCTTTTCTTCTATTTGAATTAAGTGAAGACACATCATTTGAAACATTAAAAGCAGGAATTAATTCCTTAGCAAATCCCAGCAAGTCTTTATTGTTCTTAGTAGTAGAAGCAGGAAAAGAAACATTTTTATTTATTTTTTTGTTTGGTTATTTTTTTTCATGGGAGACTACCTGGAAAAAGGCCAACTCATTGTAAGGGCAATATAATGGGGATCAGGCATCCTAACCAAGTTATGTGTGGACCCTCACCTGCTACTTTATCAGAGACAGACAAAGGGCCAGATTTATGAAGGCTTGCATGGAGTGTAAGAGTAGTGTAAGACGGCAGACAGGCAATATGTCTGACGAGCAATTCAGCAATAGCCGGCAGGGGCGTGCATGAGAGCTACTAAAGTTACTCTTGCACGGACAGTGTTATGGTATGCAAATTACCTCATTTGCTGCTGAAAGCTATGCAAATGAGGTAAATTTACGATCCAGGAAACACTAACCTGTCCGTGTAAGAGTAGTGTTATTTGCAGAAATGTACTCCGTTGGTAACGGAGTACCGTTCTGCAAATAGCTAAATGGAGCTATGACAGCTCCAAATAAAGGATGCATCTAGTGGAGGAAGCATGCCAATGGCCAAATATAAGGCCATTGGCATTTGCAAATGTTGTAAATTCTTAAAATCCATTATTTTTTTCCCTGATCACCAATGTTTAAGTGTAGCACAGCGGCGCGCAAACGTGCTGCGCTTTAAATAAAATGAAAAAAAGAGAAAAATAGCCACAAATGGGCATTTTCACTAAAATGCTTGTTCTGCCATGCAAGTGAATGGCAGGCTGAAAACAACATGGCCACTGAGTAGTGGTTGCTAAGGGGGGGGAAGCTCAGTGTGAGAGATATAACAAAGCATTAGTAGGCAATCCTATGCAAATAAGGATAAGGATAGTAAATCCCAATTTTACCCGGCATGTGAGCCATGTCCCTAGAGTGTAAGTGTAGGAGTAGGGGAGTAGTAGAGTAGAAGATAGGTGACATCATAAGGGGGTATGTCTGAAAGACTGTAAGCTGATTGGAGCGCAGTGGCTTGTGTTTGCCCTGAGTTGCTCATGGTTGCAAGAGGCATGTCTACAGTTGTCCTAGCTGAAAACAAGAAACCAAAGGCATACGCCGTGGATAAATCTAAAATTTCTTGCAAACGGGCACACAACGTGTGCGTGTGTGTGCGCGTGTGTGCGCGTGTGTGCATGTGTTTGCGCTTGTTTGCGCGGCACTGCCCCTTGTGGAAACAGAAAGGGAAAAGGGAAGGAAAAGAAGTAGTAGGAAGTTAACCAAGGAGAACTAGCAGAGCTGCCAAGTGAAATAAATCAGAATCAGCTAATTACACAGGCAGTCAACCAGCCCAGACCAGCCCAGCACTTTAAACTCTGCAAACAGCAGTCTAACCTGTTTTTTCACAAGAACTCTGCAACACTGCAGTATACAAAGAGTGAAAACTTAAAAAGCTTAAGGCTGACAAAATGTTAGGGGCTGCTATTGCTATCATAAACCAACATGTGCAAGGTGCTGAGGGTGGTGATGTTGTGAATTCTGCTGAGCAACCCACAGTGAAGAGACGGAGAAGAGTGTACAGACCCAGGGTAACCTACCAACGGATGCATGAGCTGGAGATAGTGGAGCACTATAGAGTGGACAGAGACCTCCTGCAGCAAACTGTTGAGCTGTGCCGGCCATGCCTCACACACAGAACCAACAGAGGGGAACCCATCCCAGTGGATACCAAGGTATGTGTTGGCCTATGAATACTAGCTACAGGTACCTTCCAGAGACCAACTGGTGATATGATGGGATTTTCACAGGCATCAGCATCCAGGGTACTGCACCAGTTCCTGGATGCCATGTCAGCACATGTCGGTGACCACGTATATTTCCCCAATTCCCGTGAGGCATTGGCCAGCAATATGTGTCTTTTCCACCAAATATCAGAATATCCTGAGGTAGTGGGTGCAATAGACTGCATGCACATACACATCAAAGCACCACCCGGTGAGTGGGGTAGTGTCTACATCAACCGCAAGGGCTTCCCCTCCATCAACTGCCAGGTCGTGTGCGATGCCAAGGGCATAATAATGAATGTGTGTGCTGGCTGCCCTGGAAGCTATCACAATTCCCACATCTGGCATCTAATGCAGCTCTACCAGAGATTTGCCAATGGGGACATCCCTGACGGTCACCTAGTGGGGGATGCTGGATACGCACTGGAGCCGTGGCTGATGACACCCATCAGAAATGCACACACGCCCGAACAAGAACTCCATAATGAGGCACACGCACAAACAAGAAACATTATTGAGCGTGTGTTTGGGATGCTCAAGTCATGATTCCTGTGCCCGGACACATCTGGTGGAGCCTTGCAGTACTCACCAACTAGATGTACCCAAATTATCATGGTATGTGCCATGCTACATAATATGATCCTGCGAAAACAGCTGCAGCAGGAACAGCATGGGGCAGGGCCAAACAGCCCCCCACCATTGCCAAGGCCTGCACAGGCACAGCGTGACTCGGAGGAGGAACAACCTGAGCCTGCCCCAGTAGGCAGAAGGAGGCATGCGCAGTATGCCCTGGCCTTGGCAAAGAGGCAATGCATAGCACATACACTGACTCAGTAGGAACCTTGGAAATGACACCTCTCTCTGACTCACACATACAATAAAATGGATGCCTAACTTGACATTACCTGTTTTCAAACATGTATAGGGAGTCTACTATGTTTATCCGACATAGGCAGCCTATGATTGCCTGATTGCCCTATTTTAAGCACTATAAAGCAGTGCTAAGCACATTTTACCACTATTTAGCATATGTAAGCACAATTGTGCGGAGCTGCGCACTGCGCAAACTAGCGCAATGTTGGGCAACGTTGGTCAATGTTGGGCAAAGTCAGGCAAAGTCTTGCAAAGTCGGGTAAACACGCTCACACCTGCTTTACTGTTCCTTAACCAGTCAGGTCTGCCCAGCAGGAAAATAAAAAGCAGTGACAGTGCTCAAACTCAGGATACTGTGCACTATAGTCACAGTACTAAACCACTAAGCCATGACAGCATTTCACTGGCACAGACACAGCAGGGCAATTGCAGACTAACGCAAACACAAACAAATGCTGTATCATGCCCTCTGAACTTCCCCCCAGGCCTATGCAGACAGATAACAGCAGGCCAGGCAGTGTGATGTGGGTTGGGTAGGCTATGAAGTCACAAACTAATATACGTGAAATTGAAAGCTAAGTTCTGTAGTACAGTAGTATGCCTCAAGCCAGTATGATAGGCAACAATACAGACTGAAATGGAGTACCTGACATAGCAGTGCAGGCCTAGCAAATGTGTATAAGTGTCAGGTGAACCACTCATCCTATGTACACCAACAGTAAGAATCAGGTGTGCCCCCTGGGTAGAAATTTACAAATAATAACTGCCCCCTCTGTATGTAGAAATGTTGATAAGTCTATGCAAAGCGACTCATGGAAGCCCAGCAGGCAAAGCATGCTTCCTGTCGATGTACAACACAAAGTTGAGCCCTGAAGTAAAAAACAACTTGATTTTTACACACATATAGTATATATGTCCATACTGGTCATGCTCACACACTTCAAAAATTTAGCAAATTTCAGTCAGCAACATACTGAAAGATCATACTGGGCATGCTCACACACTTAAATAAATGAAGCAAATGTCAGTCAACAACATACTGAAAGGTCATACTGAGCATGCTCACACACATAGGCCATGTCTGAGTACAGCAGTGGGCCACACATATCTGGCAGTTGCAGTTCTTACCCCAGAAACTTGTCACTATTCACCAGTCCTGCCTTACGTACACAGTTATATGAAAACAGACCCATATAATATATTGGACTACTGTCATAATCAAACTATGTACTACAAGTGCTGAACTTGTTCAGAGAAAGTGAAAATTCAAAGAAGATCAATAAATCACCGATCAGTATCATCAATAAACAATGAGCACTCCTAACATTATCCAATCCATGTTCTGGCAAAAATATTGTCAAAGAGTCCATAGAGAACCATGAAGCTTTCTTTCGCAGTGTCATATATATCAATGTAAACACATATATGTTCTGAGTCAGTGCAAACTGTAAATGAATACATGTACATGACTGACACTGACAACATCTTGTCAGACAGGTTCATACATATTTATCCCCCTCTCACTGACAAAAGGGCCCATTATCATACCTGGAGATTGTGAAAACCCAGAAATCACATATACAATGGTTAAAAAGCACTTTCCAAACCTAAAAACATGGCATCTATGGGATGACATGGTTTCCCTAGCTGTGTCATATGTGAACTCCAAATCAAACAGACTCTGCACCTGAACAGTCTGTTGAGACTCACTCTCTGTACAGGATATGCAACTGTTGAATGCGTTACAGCAACATTTGGCACACTCCACAAGTGTTGGTGCACAACAGACCATAGGAACTATTGTCTTATAAGCCTATTAAGCCTGATCTGCAAGGCCATGGAGTCCATCATGATGGAACTCATAAACAGAGCTATTGTGAGCCTACAAACACCCAACCCTACCAATTTCAGTTTGGTCAGGGGTAGATCATGGTTCCCAAACCTGCTAGACTGTTTTCAAGGCAGTCACCCAAGACATACATCAATGAAATGAGCTACACATGTCCCACATAGACCTTGAAAAGCCCTTTTCCAACATCCCAGACACATGTCGTATCCACAAAATCAACAACCAGTGTATAAATATGTATGTCATCTGTTGTATTGCCAACTGGGGAACAGATAGATCCCACAAAGTAAGATTTGTGGTCTCCTGTTCAAGCTGGTAACAACTGCTGTCCCCCATGGCTCAGTCCTGGGACCCCTCCTGTCTGGTGTATACTTTTCAGAAATACAGTCAAACACACGAGGGCTATGTTTAGCAAAGTTTGTGGATGACTGCAAAAAAGTTGTCATAATCGATGTGGGGGACAACAGAGACATCCTTAAAAAGGGTCTCAGTCAGACATATGTGGTGTAAAAATCATGGTCTCAAGCTACAGTCATACAAATACCACATAGGTGCCAACACCCTAAATATGTAGGTGATACAAGGGATCTATGGACATATGTGGATAGTCATCTCCACTTCCAGAAACATATTCACAAAGTGGTTAGAAAATCATGCTATGTGTTACCACAAACTGCCAAAGTCTTTGCATGTAGGTCAAAGGAGGTTCCCTCTACTCATCAGTCATCAGACCCGTCAGAGAGTACCACAACACACTTGCGATGAATCTGACTGTGCACCCTCAGCAGCTGGAAAGACCACTGAAGTACCTCAACAAGAGGATTACTGGCCTCAAACAGTTGCCCCATGCAACAAGACTGAATATAACTCAATCTGTACTCTTTCGCATACTGTCTACTCAAGAGATCTCCGCACACCATACAGGTCCATGTCCAATGCAGAACTGATGTACATGCACTATCTGAAGTAAACCCAAACTCACTGTACCACATGCTCTAGGGATATCATCATCACAACATTAAATAGAACATGTTGGAGGGAAACATTACTAACTCACAGACTTCCCTTGCTTTGGAACAGGCTCCCAACCGACATTAAGCCGAGACCCTCACTGGCACTCTTCCAGGGGAGCCTTGATGAGTATATGTGAAAGTGAACTGTCACACCATGGATCACTTCATCAGGTCTACTACACAGAGGCCTAGGGAACTAACTCCATGGGTGGTGATAGCTGCACACTCTGGCCATACTAATATATTCCTTCAGGCAGATAGCCTATTACCTACCTATGTACCTCTATATATATGTAGGGGGAACACAGTATAATCAGCCAAAGATGGATGGGCAGAGATGTGTGTAAGAGGGTGATCATGACAGGGAGCCATCCAGGACCGTCCCACCCAGCACACATCCCAATGGCATGAAAGACATGAGGTGCACATCTCTCCCACTGTACATAACAGCCACCAGTATCTGTAAGCATTATAGTGTATGTGGTCCATGTGCCCGCTGTACAACATGACTGTACAATGAAGTACACATCTACTGTCTGTAGACATGTACCTGTCACATAGGTTCATAGGTATGTAGTAGACTATCTCCACAAAGGCATATATCAGCCTACGCAAGTTGGGCAGCTTTCACCACACTATTGGGTAGTCTCCCAAGGCCTAGTTCTAATAGTTAGTACCCTAAGCCCCTTTCTAGTGGGGCTGCTGATGTGATGCCTGGCATGAATTGTCTGTTTCCCATCCACTCATCAAGGTGCCAATTGAAGAGTGTCAGCGAGGGGTTCTGTCTGATGTACATTGGGACTCTGTTCCACAGTAAGGCAAGTGTCTGGGATGGTACTCTATCCCACCAGCATGTTGTATTCATTGTTCTGATGAGGTTCATATCACTGGAATGTGTAGGGTGACTCAATGTTGTTATGTGTAGATGGAGCATGTTCAACAGTTATGTGTTGGACATGGCTCTGTATGTTAGGCAGAGTGTGCCTCTGAGTAGGCGGTACGCAATGAAGAACAGATTTAGTTTTACCAGTTTTGTTGCATAACACAACTGTTTGAGGCCAGTAATCCTCTTGGTGAGGTACCTATGTGGTCTCTACAGCTGCTGGATATGCTAAGTCGAGTACATCCAAAATGGTGCACTGTACTCAATGATGGGTCTGATGATGTAAGAGTAGAGTGCAAACACTACCTCTTTGGATCCTGATGCAAACCCTTTGTTCATTAGGTAGGCCACATAGGATCACCCAATCACTTTGGCAACATGGTTGTCAAAGGAAAGATGACTATGTACATGTGTCCCCAGATTCCTTATCACCTTGTCATTTTTAAGGGGGTAACACCCATGTGGTAGTTTGTGGGTATTGTGTTTTCAACAAAGAGGATCGCTGTGCATTCCTCCACAGTGAGCTTGAGGCCATGATTCTGACACCACACATCTGTCTCATAGAGTCCCTTCTGGAGAATATGTCTATCTTCCGGGGAATCTATTATGGCAAACACTTTACAGTCCCCAGCAAACTTAGTCAACCACAACTCTCCTGTGTTGGCATGTACATTTGAGAAGTCTATACCAAACAGGAGGGACCCCAGGACTGAATCCTGGGGGACACCAGTCATTACCGGTGTAGAGTCTGACATGTAGCCAGCAACTCGTAATGTGTGGGATCTATCTGTGAGCCAGTTTGCAATCCATCTCGTGATGTATGGATTCATGGCCAGGTTGGTGAGTTCATCTATGATACCTGACTGGGGAATGGTGTCAAAGGCCTTGGCGAGGTATAGATAGGCTGTGTGGAGCTCATTTCAATCATCTGTAGCCTGGGTAACTGTCAAAGAAATCCTCCCAGTTCAGGAGGCATGGTCTGCATTTGATGAAGCCAAGCAGGGTGTGCTCAACTGTGTGAAGGTTCCCAATCTCTGTATTGTTGACTTCCATTATGATTGGCTCCATTGCTTTGCAGAACACACTTGTTAGGCTCATAGAGCATGAATGCCAAGAGGTTTTTGTGGCCCCACCCCTGTGGAGTGTGAAGAACATTGCTGTGCAACATTCTATGGGCACATATCCTGTTGAGAGCATGTAGAGAGAGGTGTAGGTATCCTTGATGAATATGGATACATCCTCACCCTATATGCTATGATTCAGGTTCTGATGCTGGAAGGTATGGAATGAGTAGTATCCTGGTAGTGCTGGTGTGCTGTCTGGAGCCTTGAACTAGGTTACTGATACTGCACAGATATCAATATTCTCCATAATGAGAAGTGCCTCAAGTGTGTGCATCTTGAGGCTGAGACTTCTGGCAATGAGTAGCATTTAGCTCACTTTGTGGTTATTTGTGGTGGTTACGGGGTTTGGTTTGTCCTGCGTGACTGGTGTTCCACACCTGACGTCAGCACCTTATTGGTCCCAACTGACCATAAGCTAATTACCCTACATATCCACATCCTGGACCCACACCCCCATTAAGGAAGCCATGTTAAAAATGTCTCCAAAGCCAACTTCATGCTTCTTAAGACAGAAGTGCTGAACTGCAGGACATCCATGCAGATGGACAATACACTTACAACTACTGAATCCTTCACAATTGCACTTTATAAGCACTTACATGACTACATGCATCGTGCTATCCCAAACAGAACCAAGACACTATCCTCCAAGAAAAGGAAGCCAATCTGGTGTTCCCCTACCATAAACAAACTGCACAACAGAAGGAAAATACTGTTGCAAAAGAGGGTAAAATCCCATGAGGGGAGGAGCTCCATGGTCCACATCAGTAAGAAGCTGTGATCCATGATAAAATCCTCCAAAGCTAGTTATGAAAACAAAATCTACACTGATTCTAAAGACAACCACAAATCATTCTATAGCTATGTCAAGAATCTCAATGGCAACACTCATATCTGCTCTGGGTTACAGCACAATGGCACTAAATATACAGACCCAACTGATATTGCCAACATCCTGGCAGACAGGATCAGTGCTAACTTTACCCCCCTCTCACCCATGAAAGAGCACATCTCTATAATGGAAGACTGCAAAGTTGCTGTCATCACGGCTGCACAGGTAAAAAACACTCTCCAAAGCCAGGAACACAGCATCCATGGGACCAGATAACATCCCAGGCTGTGTTCTACACAAACTACAGAACGCACAGGCACCACACCTACGTACCATGTTCAGTCATAGCCTCACCTCAGGCTTTGTGCCTGCTGAATGGCACATAGCGACGGTTATCCCACTACACAAGGGGGGAGCCACCATGAACCCCAGGAATTAGCACCCCATTAGCCTGATGAGCCTGCTCTGCAAGGCCAAGGAATGTATCATCATATAACTTATAAAAAAAGACATTGGTAATATCCAAACTCTGGGTTTGTAAAAGGCAGATCATGTCTCCTAAACCTGATAGACATCATTGAAGCAGTCACCAGAACCGTAGACAAGAGTAAGGTGGTTCACACAGCCTATGTAGATCTTGCCATGGCTTTCAACACCATCCCCCACTCTGGAATTATAGATAAACCCACTAAACTAGGTATAAATCGCTATATCATAAGATGGGTTGCCAACTGGCTAACTGACAGAACACACACTGTGAAAGTAGCAGACTCCAAGTATGACATTGGACCAGAGACAAGTGCAGTACCACAGGGTTCAGTCCTGGGTCCTGTCCTGTCTGGTAACTACTTCCCTGAAGTAAACTTTAACATGGAAGGACTGTGGCTAATGAAGTTTCCAGATGACTGCAAACTAGGAGCCATAATCAAACTACTGAAGATGTGGACATCCTACAAAAGGGCCTCACTGAGACAGATGCCTGGTGTCAAAGCCATGGCCTCAAGCTCAATGCCAAAAAATGCATTGTCATCCCCTTTGGTAAAAACTCTGTAGCCATGAACTACAACATAGGCAGTAGTATACTTAACACTGAAAGTGTAATAAGAGACCTTGGGTCACAGGTGGACAGTGGACACACCTGTGATAATCACATCCCCGCAGTAGTCAGGAAATCCTTCTACATGGCACATCTCATCACAAAAGGTGTCTCATGCAGAAGAGAAGAGGACATTGTTCCCCTCTACTCATCACTCACTAGATCCATAATAGAGTACAATGCCCCTTTTGCTATGTACCTCACAAGACATCTACAACAACTGGAAAGCCTGCAGAAATACCTCACAAATAGCATTAGCGGCCTGAAATACATGCCATACACAGACCATCTCAAAATGCTCCAGCTGCACTCTCTCGCATATCGCCTACTCAGAGGTGATCTCTGTCTAACATGCAAAGCTATGTCAAACATGGAGCTGTTGGACATGCTCCACGTAAAACACTCACAATCCCTCTGATCTTAGGACCCAAAACCCAGAATGAAATACAAAAGGAAGTGGTGTATCATTTACCTTATGGATACCCACACCTTCAGGTTAGTGGCACAGCATGAGGCCTTGGAGACCATGCAAGTGCAACTAACATTGGGTAAAGCTGCTTATCAGATTGTAGCCTGCTACAGATCACCTACCTTGTCTCAGGAACCTCACTCAGTATTCCTGAGAACAGTGGAAAATATAAAGGTCCTACCAAACACCATTATATGAGGAGATTACAACTACCAAAACACTGACTGGGAGAATTACTCGTGTACAACGTCCTTTGCCCAGTGATTCCTAGAGTTTAAAAACTCAAACACTCTGGAACAGCTGGTCACCACTCCCACTAGAGGTGACAACATACTGGACCTGATCATCACCAACATGGAGAACCAGTGTTCCACAACAGAGATAAACCCCTCGCTGGTAATATCAGATCATAAAGTAATCACACTGAACATCCACATCACACCCCCCCCCCCACAGTCAAGGAAACCACTGTGAAGAAAGTTTCTAAAGCAAGCAGCACACTTCTGAAGACCAAAGTGGAAAGTTCAAAAGCACCCTTGCTATAGGATAATGGTATACAATCTGCAGAATCATTTACAATTGCATTCTATGAGCATCTACAGGGATGCATGGATCGAGACATGCCAAATAAAACCAAGATGCACTCCTCCAAAAATAGGAAACCAATCTGGTGGTTGTCACACATAAATAAGCTATACAACAGAAGGAGGGAACGAACACATGACAGAGCAAACTTCACATAAGGAAAGGCATCACTGGTCATTATTAGGAAGAAACAATGCTCGCTCATAAAATAATCCAAGGCCAGTTTCTAAAGACAAATTGCCAAGGAATGTAAGAATAAGAGCCACAAAGCCTTCGTTAGCTATACCAATGATTTAGGTGGCAACTCTTAAAAAATGCTGTCAGCTACTGCAAAATGGACAAAAGATACACTGAACCAACTTACATTGCCCACATCCTGGGGAACAAGTTCAGTGCAAACTCCCCCCCACATCACCCCCAAAAGGGCCTGTGTCCATCCCAGAAGAATGCAGAGCACCAGACTTCATGGACATGCAGGTAAAAACAGCCCTCTCCAAAGCTAAGAACACAGCATCAGTGGGACTAGATGATGTCCCAGGCTGCAACTTGCACAAGTCTCAAAAGGAACTACACCCTCACCTACATTCACTGTCCTGACTCAACCTTACCACAGGCTATGTACCCAAAGAATGGCATACAGCAACAGTCATCCAGCTCCACAAAGGGGGTGCCACAACAGAACCAGGAAACCATTGCCCTATAGGCCTACTCAGCCTGGTCTGCAAAGCTATGGAGCAAATTATCATGGAACCCATAAACAGAGACATTGGGGACCTCCAGACACTGGACTCTACCCAACTTGGCTTTGTTAAAGGTAGATCCTGGCTCCTAAACCTAGTTGACTTATTTGAAACAGTTACCAAGGACATAGATGGAGGTGAAAGTAGTCCACACAGCCCACCTGGACCTCACTAAGGCCTTTCAACACCATTCTCCACTCTGGCATCATGGTCAAGCTTACCAGCTTGAATGGTAACAGCTATGTCACAGGATGGGTGGCCAACTGGCTCACAGATCAAACACACATGTTCAGAGTTGCGGGTGCCATGTCCGACTCTAAACCAGTCACAAATGGCATCCCACAGGTATTGGTCCTGGGACCCCACCTGTTCAGTAGATACTGCTCAGAGGTACAGGCAAGCACGGGAGGAGTATGGCTGAACACGTTTGCAGATGATTGCTAACTGTGGTCCATAATCTACTCCACGGCTGACACAAACATCCTACAGAAAGGTCTTACAGAGTCAGATACAATGCCCTCAAGCAGAATGCCAAAGAATGCATAGCCATCCCCTTTGGATAAAACAAAGTGCACACGAATTACCACATAGGTGGTAATCCAGTATGTACGGAGAATGTAATTATGGCCCTGGGGACCCAGGTAGATAGTAAACTCTTCTTTGATGATCACATTACCAAAGTGTCTACAAATTCCTTTTATGTAGCCCACCTAATGTCACCTAATGTAACCCACTTTGTCTAGTCTGATGATGTCACCATCCTACAAATATACCTGTGGAAAGGAGAGCTCCTAGTAATGTGTATATCATGTTGTGTAAATGCATACTGCTCTAGTATCATAAGGTAGTCAGGTAGGGGTTTGAATCCTGCACTTGACAACCGTGTGTGTGTGTATCTCCTTGTAGAGGAGCAACCTTTTTGGAGACAACTACAACACCTTAAAAGTGGTATACTTATCTTTGTCAAATCTGATGATGTCACCATCCTACAAATATACCTGTGGAAAGAAGAGCTCCCAGTAATGTGTATAGTGCATCGTGTAAATGTGTATTGCTCTAGTATCATAAAGTAGTTAGGTAGGGGTTTCAATCCTGCACTTGATGAGTGTATGTGTGTGAGACAATTGGTCACTGTGTTGCAGGTTTTGTTTTTACTACTGTATGACATATCACAATGACAGCAGTAAGTGCATTGCACGTCAGGTAGCTATGTGGCAAATATATATACATACATGTGACCTCAATTATTTCATAGGTGGGAACCCTGCTTTCTCCATGAACACATCTGTTATCTTTGCCAGAGTGTGCTGCCGCTTTCCAGACCTTAGGTCACATCTGTATGCTTGTGACAATCCCAGCCACTGCAGTGATCCCTGGCCTAGGTCATCCATGTCACACACACTCATTACAGTTTCTACTGAATAGTGTGAGTGAGGGTTTATGCCTGAGGTATATTTCAGACCAGTTAAAATGCAGCAAAGTCTGTCAATGATGGCTATTCATTATAGATGTACAACAACCTTCATGGATATGCATGCAGACCCCTCATTGCTTATGTGATTCACCGAGTGATTTCAAAATACCTTTGGAAATGTGATTACCAAAGAGATGATGTAACACTTGGCTGTATGTTCACATTGGTACCTGTCAACATGTTGGGGGCTGCTATCTATGTGGTACTGTGGGGATACTATGTTTTGTAAAGGTGGATGACCATGCTTTAGTTGGCTTATAGCTTTACAGCATGGGTTTGACAACAGGTATCTGTCTGTATGATACCCTTGTGGAGGATGTGTGTGCCATCTGGAGAATGCATTATAGGCCACAGTATGCATTTCCAGACGTGGACGGACATATCCCTACTGTGTTTGCTTGTACCTAAGTGAGCTATATGGCAATCAGGAGTGGTCCCAGGAATGGGTGCAGGTGAACACCACTGGTTACTGGCATAGTATAGTTCTGGAAGGGTAAAAATGTTACTGTGTGTGCTACATCTGTGTGTCCGTTGTCAAGACATTATCTAATGATTGTTTATGGTCAGGCTGTTGAGGTTATGTATACTACCAGAATGCAAACCAATGACAGATAGTAACAGTATCACCCACAGCACAGTGTCAAACCATGTCATGCACACATGTGTACCCAAGTTCCAAAATGTGTGTAGTACAATGCATACTGGCCACCAATAGAAACTATGGAGTTTTAACACTGTGTAATACAGGGCATGTTGCCCTGCCCATGTGTCCACTATGCATGTACATGCAGACAGTGCACCTCCACCATGTTCACAAATGTACACCTGCAAACCTGTGCTGCACACATCCCACATGCACTGTCCACTGTCTAACACATGCTGCCAATGCTACACACATCAGCCAAGTGGCACGTGGGCAGACAATACACTATTGGGATTAACACTGGTATAAACAATACTACATTGACAATCATAGCTTTAATGCATCATGCCTGCTCAGCTACACCTTCAAGGATATCATTACACTTTACTGCTGACAACATGCTAACATTGCTATACTGCTATAAAGTCATCCTGTGCATCAGAACCATGTTAGCCTGTTCCTGCATCAATGTTACAGATGACAGGAGGTGGCACAGGTTTCATCATATACACAGGGTGTGTTGTTGGTTTGCCAGAGGCCTACATTTAGCCATACAATCAACATGTATGTGTGTGTGTGTGTGTGTGTGTGTGTGTGTGTGTGTGTGTGTGTGTGTGTGTGTGTGTATGTGTGTGAGGGCCAAGAGTACTGGTACAGGCCAATGTTGATGTAATGTGTGCGGGTATGTGTTAGCCCTAGATATCTGGTTTATGTGTGTGTGTGTGTGTGTCTGCATGCACACAGTTCCACCATGTGGCTGCCATATACGGGGATTTGTGGGACAGCCACAGACTGTACCTGCCAGGCTTTACAGATCACAGTCTTTGGCCATGGATACGGTACCTGTGCCTGGCAGGGGTGCTACTGACAGTATCAGGTACTAAGCTAGACTGAGTACTATCCACAGAGGTAGACATATGTACACTGGACCCAGGTCCCTGCTGGGAGTGTCCAGAGCCACATGCACATGGTCTTCTAGGACGGTCTATGGACAGCCCACCCCCAACATTGCTGGGGCTGGTACTGGCACTACGGAAGCGGCTGTGACTTGAGGGACGTCTGCGGTGACTGCCAGCTGCTGATGTTGCTGGCATACATCCACGTCGACATCTCAACAGTCCCGCACTGTCCTGACACATGGACATGACATTGCGGAGGACATCTAATGTCTCACTCCAATGCCTATCAGTGACCTCAGTGTAATTATGGATGGCACCTGCTAGGTCATGGATACTGTCATTTAAAATGGTGTCATGTGCCCTCTGTGCCCTTAGTCCCTGTCTGTTGTACCATTCCATATGTGCCTGTGCCTCCATGACAGCCTGGAACACGCATGGGGTTGTAAGACGTGTTGCACATCTGCCAGGGGCATGATGACCAGCAGTGCTCCGACGAGAACCCCTGGACATCTGCCTATGTGATACCATTCCAGACCTCTGGGTATGGCTGTTGTGTCTGGATGCATGTGCCATAGGTACGACATTCTCTTGGCCATTGCTGACTGTACACTGTCCCTCAGCTAAGGGCATTGGTGATGATGGATGTATTGGCAGTATGACTGTGTGCATGGATGGGGTGGACAGCTGTGTGCTGTCGATTGGTGGCCCAACGACAGACCCTGGCAAACATGCCTGTGCCTCAACACACCTATCCTCATTATCACTATTTGTGTCAATGACATCAGGTTCCCTGCTGCAGTGAACCAGCCCAACCTCAGCACCTGTGAGAGGAAGACAGGAAACATACTTTACGACCTGTACATGATGTAAGTACACATGCACACATGCACACATGCACACATGAACACATGCACACATGCACATATGCACACATTCACACATGGACACATGAACACATGCACACATAAACACATGCACATATGCACACATGAGCACATGCACACATGAACACATGCACACAAATACACTCCTCACTAAAGCAGAGACACACACACACACACACCACCAGCAATCCAGAACATACTCAATAGTGGTTGATGGTGGGGTACATTATCACAAGACAAACAGTCATATCACATGTGTCAGCATGCAGAACGTGTGTTGCTCAACAGCATGCAGTGCGAGTGTAGACAGTCCTTGCTAATAACAGTATACATGGCTTTGATGCATGTGTGTTGTTGTTCAGTGATTGGCATCACCCTGGAATGCAATGTGTACATGGACACAACATTGCTGTGCAAGTATTACAAGCTCTTCAATGTGCTGTGCACCATCACTCACAGATGTACATACAATGGCTGGATATTTATCTGTGTGTCACATAGATATCCGTTACTGATTAGAGCGTCGGTGTCTTTAGCAGATAATTGTGGACACAGGTTTAGCTCATGCATGCTATGTATACACACGGGATGAGTGGTGCATGTATACCTGATGAAATACCATTGCTCAACATAGCCATTGTACAGTAGTTATGGTGAGTGTAGAACATATTGTGGACATGCCAGTGCCAGCCATGACATGGCATGCTACAACACAACTGCAGCATTAAACATCACACATACCCAATGTGTGTCATGTGACCTATACACTCAATAGCATTACAAGACATATATGTGTCACTTTGTGCAAATGGTGATTGCTATGCATATTGTGTATAGGTGCATATGTTTGCACACACACAACATTGAGGTGTATAGCAATGAATGCTATGTGTAGTACTGTGGTTACTGTAACTGGATGGCGTGTAGTACCATGAGCCATCATCATGCAGCATCATGTGGTCACTCATGGCTACTAATGTGTGCCAGACCGGCACCTATCATGCTGTACCTGAACCGCAGTACCATGGCTACATTCACCATTTCACAGCCAATTGTTACATGGGTTTGTAAGGTGCCCAATAGGGAGCATTGCCTAACATGAATGTGTTGTGTTGAAGAGTGCTGCACTGCCCCATGATAGGCCTCTACCCCTCAGGTATATTATGTGTGCTGTGTGGATGACATTTGGGATACCGGAGTGTGACCTTACAGTGTGTGTCTGAATATGCCATGTGTAGAATATTAACATGTACTGCATATGACAAAGTTGTGTATGTTGTGTGCATGTGTATCGACTGCCTATCCAATGTCCACTATAGTGTAGCCACAATTGTTTGGGATGCTCTGTGTATTGCATGTGTTTGAGGCAGCCACTCACGTTACTGAGATGTGCATTGTCTCACAGCAAACATGGACAGCATGCATTATGCGTAGGTGTGTTACATGTGTACATGGCCTACACCTCACCTATGACATGCACATTTTATTTGCAATATTAAATGTAGAACACCCTCACCAGCATGGGTCTGCTGCCTTGCTGTCACACCAGAGGGACCTACAAGGATATGAAACAGTTTGTCAGTGGCAACAACTGTGGCATTGCTACTGTGGGTTTGCAATCTTACACTAGCACAATGGTTGACAGTCACAGGCCTACACATCATGTTCCAAATTATCAGTATTGCACAACACCAGGCTCTACATCTTCTAACTACACAGTACACATCTCACATATGCATGATCTAACAATAGAGGTAACAGTAGTCTACAGATATACCATGTTACCTCTACAACAAAAAGAGAAAGCTACTACAAGATAGAGCAAAATCCTTAAAAGGTAAGACACCGTTGATCACTATAAGTAAAAAGCTAAGAGCTCTCATAAAATCATCCAAAGCTAATTTTGAGAAAAAAATAGCTAAGGACTCTAAAGACAACCATAAGGCATTCTTTAGCTATGTCAGAAACCTAGGAGGAAACTCCCAGATATGCTCAGAATTAGTTCAAAATGATGTGAAGATTACTGATCCTACAGACATTGCCAACATACTGGCTGACAGGTTCAGTGCAAACTTCTCCCCCCCCCCCTAAAGGAGAGATATCTATACCAAATGATTGTAGCCTCCCAAACATCTCTAACGCCCAGGTGAGAACTGCTCTCTCCAAGGCAAAGAACACAGCATCCATGGGACCTGATGGTGTCCCTGGCTGTGTGCTCCAAGAACTCAACGAGGAATTAAACCCACAGTTAGGACAGCTGTTTAATCTTAGTCTCACCTCCGGATCACTCCAGGAGTGGCGCACAGTGACTGTGGTCCCACTCCACAAAGGCGGTGCCTCCACCGACCCTGGAAATTACCGTCCCATTAGCTTGACAAGCCTTATCTGCAAAGCCATGGAGAGGATCATAATGGATCTCATAAATAAAGACATAGGGAATTTGCAGACTTTGGATCCAACCCAGTTTGGCTTTGTCAAAGGCAGATCATGCCTTTTAAACTTGGTTGACTTTTTCGAAACAGTCACCAAGGCCATTGACGAGGGAAAGGCAGTCCATACAGCCTACCTAGACCTGGCGAAGGCTTTCGATACAATACCCCACTCGGGTATCATTGAAAAACTCATCAACTTAAATGTAAACCCATACATTACAAGATGGGTTGCAAACTGGCTGAGTGACAGAACCCACAGGGTCAGAGTTGCTGGCGCCATGTCAGACTCAAAGTCTGTCACAAGTGGTGTCCCACAGGGCTCAGTCCTGGGCCCACTCTTGTTTGGCATCTACTTTTCTGAAGTACAAGCAAACACAGGAGGGTTATGGCTGACAAAGTTTGCAGATGACTGCAAACTGGGCGTCGTAGTTGAAAACACATCTGACACAGATATCCTTCAGAAGGGTCTCACAGAAACGGATAACTGGTCCCAGAGCCATGGCCTAAAGTTAAATGCCAAGAAATGCATAGTCATACCCTTCGAGAAAAACAAGGTTACTCCTAGCTACCATATAGGTGGCAATCCTCTGATCACAGAAGAAGTTATCAGGGACCTGGGAACCCAGGTTGACAGTAGCCTTTCATTCGACACTCATATTGCTAAAGTAGTTAGGAAGACCTTCTACATTGCCCACCTTATCATGAAGGGATTCACATCTAGATCAACGGAGGTCATAGTCTCCCTATACTCATCACTCATCAGACCAATGATTGAGTACAATGCCCCATTCGGAATGTATCTGACCCGACACTTGCAGCAGCTGGAGAGGCCACAAAAGTTCCTCACCAAAAGGATAAAGGGTCTCAAAAATCTGTCTTATGCTGCCCGACTGAAAGAACTCCAGTTATATTCAGTTGCTTACCGCTTGCTCAGAGGTGACCTGTGCCTGACATACAAGGCCATGTCAAACCCAGATTTGATGAACATGCTTCATCTCAAAAAATCTTGATCCCTCAGAGCCACAAGGCGGAGACTTAAACCTCGACACGGTTATTAATAGGACGTGCTGGAGGGATAGATTCATCACCCAAAGACTCCCTATGCTGTGGAACAAAATCCCGGTTTATGTGAGGCAGTGCACCTCGCTGGCCTTGTTCAAGAGGAATCTTGACCAATGGATGGGAGATCGCAGATACACCCCAGGGGTTACCTCAGTGTCACTGCTCGACAGAGGCACAGCAAAATAATGGGCATAGTTTCTCCAAACTAAATGGGTGGCGTAAGCCACAAAACTATGGGCTAGGCTGATAAATGCCCTCAGGCAGATAGCCTAGTATGAACCTATGAACCTATGAACCTGCATGCTCCATGTGAACTTGCTGGGGGGCTCCGGCCTCCATGATGATACATGTGTGCTGTTGTTGTTGTTGGCTGGGAGCCCCAAGGCTCAGGAGCAGCTCCTCCACTTTGGTGAGGGGGCGATGGGTGGTAACCCCACCACCTGTGGCAAGCTGTTGCATACGGACATCAGATGCACACTGCCGGACATGTCTAAGTAAATCACTGCAGTGATGGCGTACCTGCTCATACGTCCGGTTATGCATGCCTACGTCATTTATCCTACGGACAACATCTTGCCACAGTGCAGGCTGCTCATGCTGGTCCTGGCTGGTTCTTGAGAATAGCAGGGTGTAGTTTTGAAAGAGACGGGTGGTTAGGATTTCATCCTCTGCACGACTATAGGTAGGGTTGCAATGGTGGGCCATGACCCTGGAAGACAATGAAACAATATGTGTGAGCAAGTCATGTGGCACTCTTAACATTCTACAGTACAGATATCACTGAACTGCCATAAATAGCAAACTATTGTCTGTCAGAGGATACACACTTTCAATACCACATATCAGTGCTCAACCCACAACTGCCTGACAGTGCCTGACACGCTCTATATATTAAAACATTTTCTGCACAGCAACAAAGAGAAACCACTATGTAAGACTATGTAACAGTACATGGCACACTGTATACGACACAATGCACCACCTAGCCACAGGAGGTATATATCAAGCTAATGCATAAAGAAATATGTAATCCATTGCAATGATTGTAAAGTCCAGTTACAGTATTACCAGTATACCACACTAGTTGTTGATGGAAAACCCCTGCCTAATATATGTGCTCATTCATGAATATAGGTGGCATACTGCTGTACTAGACTATACATGTTGCTAGATATGCACTTATATCCTGTAACACACATATGACTGAGGGCATGTTACAGGCATTCCACGCACACATCAGACATACATACAGGACACTGAGGTATGGCAACCCAGATGACTTTACATGTGTACCATACAGTACTGTGCATCAGTACTTACAAACCCTTGTGCCTGAGGTATGTAATCTGTGAGGACTACAGGGAACACACAAAACAGTGTTTCCAAGCAATGTGGACATACACCATACTGTGCTGTTTAGGCCTACAGCTTCAGGTATTACTACAGTTCATACAGGATTTGGATTCACCAACAGTACCAATCAATGAGCATACATGTACTGCTTTATCCTTCAATGGCACACTCCAGTTAACACCAGGGGACTACGTCAGACCGTATGCCATACTGCTTTTTCTGGCTAGCAATAGCATACACATCTTTTGCTGGGATCAGAGCTAGGACACATAATACCATGACAGAAACAGTTTCCCACTAAGCTATTCCACATATACACAGCTATGACACATTTACCAACACATTCACCATCACACTCAGTCAACCTCACATAGCAATTATTGCAACAAGTACATGTGGGTGTGTATGGGTTCATAGGTAGGTAATAGGCTATTGGCCCTAGGGTCTATAGAAGCCTAGCCAGATGGTAGTCTGGCCTTTGACACCCAAGTAATTTAATTTCATGTGGCCCTGTCAAGCAGAGCCACAGAGGTGATTCCCGGGGTGTATTTCCTATCTCCCATCCAATCATCAAGACTATTCATGATGAGTGCTACTGAGGAGCTTTGTTGGCTATTGATAGGTAGTTTGTTCCAGAGTATGGGATGTCTCTGAGATAGGAATCTATCCCTCCAGCATGTTCTGTTTATTGAGGTGACAAGGTTTAGGTCCCTAGAGCGTGTAGCTCATAGGGCTTGTGATCTGTTTACATGGAGCATGTCCAACAAATCTGGGTTTGATATAGCTTTGTATGTTAGGCAGAGGTCACCTCTGGGTTGGCGGTATGCGACACAGTCTAGCTGTGGTTTTGTGAGATGGTCTGCATAGGGCATCTGTTTGAGGAAGTAATACTCTTTGTGAGGTATGTCTGTGGCCTTTCCAGTTGCTGTAGATGTCTTGTGAGGTACATACCAGAAGGGGCATTGTACTCTATAATGGGTTTTGTGAGTGATGAGGAGAGGGGAACACTGACCTCTTTTTCCCTGGATGACACAGCTTTTGTGCTGAGGTGTGCCATGTAGACAGATTACATGACTAGTGTGGCACTGTGATTATCAAGGGGGAGACTACTGTCCACCTGTGTCCCATGGTCTCTTATCACACTTTCGGTGTTAAGTCGACTACCACCTATGTGGTAGTTCATGGGTACAGAGTTTTTAGCAAAAGGGATACCAATGCATTTCTGACATTGAGCTTGAGGCCATGGCTTTGTCACCAGGCATCTGCTGTAGTAAATATGACTCTATATATACACACATACATATAAACATCCATTGGTGTACATATAGATATACATATAGGCACATATACAGTCCACCTTTCATGGTGGGAATATCAATTATGTGAAGTATGTGAGGTATACAGTTATGTAATGATATTGCACAGTCTTTTGCAAAATGCATTGAAGGTGTTCTCAGCCTCACTGGCTGCAACACTGCAAACCTAACAAATCACACGCACAGCATTTAACCACCGCATGTCATATACCAGTACTGTATGCTGACTTGTTTGCCACACACTACTACCTACATACAAATATGCACATAACAACCTTCACCAACATATATATGACCTCCCTTCAGAAACTGTTGCAGTATGTCCCTTGCTCTATGCACATGTATAGATGCTAATATATCTGACACAGATATATCTCTCTGTATGTGTGTGCTATACACACACAAGGTCCACACTGTTGTAAGTCCCTGGACCTCACGGCTGACCTGTTGGGCCTTGCTGCAACATGAACAGGTGTCACGTGTGAGCACACAGTAATATTAGAGGGTGTATACATAGCTGCAAATGCTAGATTAGCATACTAGCCTGGTACAGCAGTTGCCAATGCTACGCTACATGTTGATATGACTATCATGCATGTGTCACATCCATGTTTATATAGCTGTATGCGCTACTCCCCCAAACAGCCATTGTCCACACTACTGTACAGAACACAGATAACATGGATCAGATGTTTGACATTTAATGCTGAGCTACATATATCACAGTTATGTCCCACTGCACACAGCTACACACTAATTTGTCCATGGCAGTAGTTATGCAGGGCATCTGTGCATAGATACATACTGCTGCCACATATTGATGTTTCAAAGTATGTAGAGTAGTCTTCAAATACATCTACTACATGCCAGTAAATACATATCTGTTACACACCTTTCCTTTGTATGTGTTTATAGTTTTCAGTTCGGTGTGTCTTTGCCTTTTTTTTTTTTCGGCTGGTGTGGGTGGGTGTGTGTGTGTGTCTCTCTCTCTCTCAGTATCTGCAATGGGAAGATTGCATGTGTGGGCAGCAAGTACAGCCTGCTTTTATAGGTATCTGCACGTGTGCATGTGATGGCCTCTGCACCAATTGGTGGCCACCATTTGGTAATTGCATGCAGCCTGCTGTGTGGTAATTGTAGTACTCACTGTCATAGCAACACAGTGCTATAAATTGATATGTCTGGTAGGTGTAGCCCTTTCAGCTTTCCAAAGTGGGGCCCATGCTTGTTTGCTTTGGACACTGTTGTGTAAGTCAGAAGGTTGGTATAGTTCTTATATCTGAAGTTAGGGGTGTAGCCAGTGATTTAAATGTTGTACTCAGACCTGAATGTTGCCACTTCCAGTACACAGTTGTCAGTGTAGAATTGTACTCACCCCTACAAATGCTAACACAAGATACATGGGAGTATGTAGTTTCTTTTCTACTTATACAATTAACTGCCATACAAAAGTAGTTATTGAGATGTATTAATTTGGCACATGAACTGTATGTGAACTGCTATACTGTGAATATTAATGTACTCACTTCTGCACAGTTTGTGCTTTTTTTATTGTTGACATTAGCACAGGATGCTCAAGAAAACTGGACAATTCTAGTACTGAGTATGCCTGCCTACAACTTTGGTAGACCCTGAACACACAGGTATATTGTACATTTGGGTGGGGAGGCAGACATACAGAGAGCATTATGTATTTTTGTGTGATTGTTATCTTGCTGGACTTTAATGGTTGCTGTGTACCTGTTAGTTTAGTAAGGAAAGTAGTCTGTCTGCATAGCTCACAACTGTGGACCTATCCGGATGGTAGCCAGATGTTAGGCTGTTATTCTCTGTCTGTGCAACGCACATGTCTTTCCAGCACTGGTGCAATGCCATTGTTATAGTCATTTGCTACCAGTACATGGCTACATCCTTTGCTATTTCAGTGTTGTACACCTACGTAAGGGTATGCTTGTGGAACTCCTTCCAAAGATATCTGCACAGTGTGTAAAAGCAGAAAAGCTGATATGCCTGTGTGTTTCTGCCTCAGCCAGGCCTCTGAAACACTCACGTACATATTTGAACAGAGTGAGATAAAGGCAGGTAAAAGTGAGGTACACCTTATAAATATTAGGAACAGTAAGTGGAGACTTTGGGAGAACCAGTGCATATGAATTACTACAACTTTTCTGAAGTGCAAGTGGTGTCTAACTCCTACATATTGTCATTATTCATTAGGTGTAATACCCCAACGTTCTGCCTAACATCAGTACTTTTCAGGTGATTCAGAAGGACACGGCTAACATATGTTTCAAAATCAGGGACATCCCTGATATGTAGTCACAGTTGGGATGTATGTCCTCTGCCCTAGTCAGATATGCCAGTGTTTGTCCTGCTATGATACTGTGTGGGGTTGTAAAATGCTGCTGTAACATCATTTACTGCTAGAATGGCTGGTTCTCTTATCACAGTCATGTCATGCAATTCCACAACAACTGCTGGTAAAGTTCCACAGAACAGGTTTTGTGTTATGGCATTCCTATTTTTCCTTTACATTCACTCATTCTGATGCATGATATATCTATTTCAGCAACAAACTGCTTTATATCTACTGTGGCTTAGTGATACTTCCTGCAGTCTAGTGTATCCAAGGTCCGCAGTTCGAGACTGACAGTGGTGTTTTATTTTGCTGCTGAGCAGAACAAGGGCCCTCACATGCAGGGCGACTAAGGCACTTTTAAGCAGTTGTAAGTGGGTTTGCGTGGGTTTGCATGAAGCTTAGCAATGCTTAGCTAAGCGCACACTTGCGCAAACCTGCTTACTACTGCTTAGAAGTGCTTACACCCGCTAACCTCGTGCTCATTTCTTTGAAAGAAAAGAAAATGGAGAGATAGGACAGTGGTGAAAAAGGGGCACAAAGAGGGAAAGACAGTAGGGAAAACAGCTCGGGATGTGCAGGACGGATGTAGGGAAGGACCATAGCAGCCCGTTTCTTTTACAGCAACAGCTGTGCATATGCAATAATTTTGGAGGGAAATATGAAACCTTCCACCCCTGGGAGAGAGGTGAGGATAACAAAGTATGTTGTACTGCCAATTGAATTACATTTTATATGTCCAGCAGACATGTGTGCAAAATGGGCAGCTATGTATGGGGTGTAATTTTTTTTTGGAGCAGATTGCCCTTTTTTTTTTCTTTTTCCAGGTCAGAGTGTAATGTGGGGTAGGGAATGTAGGTATATTTGGGGAGGTAGGTTGGGGAGGTAAACAGACAGGACAAACAAGATGCATACGGGGCAGAATATGACAAATGTGGTGGGTGAACACCATTGACGGGGAAGGATGTTTGGAAATCGCAAGCCCATGAGTCCACAGATGGCAACAGTGGAACTGAGATCCCCACCCATGGGCAGTCACCACTGCACCTTCACAGCCCAGAGGGTGGCTGTGCTGAGGGCTGTGTAGGAGGGGCAGGCTCACTCATGAGTGGCGCCACTTGTGTCTCAAGCTGGCGTAGAGGATCAACGACAGAACACTCGATCTCCCTACGCACCACAGCTCGGACTGTTCGGAGGGTGATAGGTGGCCCTCCTCTGCCCACGCTTGCACGGGGGGGGTGATCCCCATCCCCTGCAGTGCTTCCACCCAAAGGTGACCCAGGGCCAATGGAGGAGGAGGGCCCAGGCTGGGCACTGGACTTGCTAGTGCCAGGTGCCATCGCCAGCTGAGGTGGGACAGGTGGGTCTGCTGGGACCAGCCTTCCCATACGTTCTATGTTTAGGAGGATTTAATGAAACTATGGGTTAGTAACAGTCAACAGCATTCCCAATTAGTTATAACAGCATGCAGAAGTATTCTCATTAATCCAACACACCAGAGTTCCAACAGTTGAACAGCAAGCATGACACATGCATATATGGAACAACAGTGGACATTACAACAGCATGCAGGTTTAATTGATGGCAACAGGCCACCAATATTATGGTATTTGAACAGGGCACATGCATCAAAATAAATGTAGATATTTATAAACCAATAGGACATATGTCCCAACAAGTGTTTTGAGATTAGACATACCCATTGAGGTGTGGAATTGCATTTTGTATGCACATACAGTAGGGTGGAAAATGATAGCTCCATTAACAACTTGTATATATATCCTTCTAGTTTACACTACATTCTTATTAACTGCAGTTATATGTCCCCTACATGTATTACTACACTACCAAATTGTCCTTAATTCGTGAAATGGGTTTTGCTAGATTTTTATATACATGGGCTGTATCTGACATACAAACTGTCCAGGATGAAGATGTTACTGCTACATATTTTGTGAATTGCTCAGACACACTACTGCTGAAATGGTACACTAAAACCAAAAACAAAGCACCTCAGAACCAGCAAGTTGATCATGAACAGTTTTAATGGTTAACACAGAACACAGAACACAAAATTGTTTTTGGTTTTAGTGACTTTTGCACCTTCCGTGGATTTGGTTATTTGAAATGGTACACTGACAGCTCTACTTTCCTATACTTATCTAGATATGTTTAGGTGAAATTATCAGTTATATGTTAACAGCTCCCTACATTTCTGCCATCACAATGACATTTCTGGGGAACACAATACCAAGCTACTCATGTGCCAGATTAACCTGTACATGCTGGTAATAAACCAACAGTTGAGGACTGTGAATATGCTTAAAAGCTACTGGCACTCCCTTCATCCACTTTATATGGGCCTACCCGACTGTGTATTAACAGCGCTTAGTACAACAGTACTATTTCTATAATGCAAGAGTACAACAACATATCAAAGAAAATGACACAGACACACTCCAGGAATTATACCTTTATTAAAGACTTATAACACTTTTCTAGAGGCTCTCTCATTTATTTTATATAAAGTACATGCAGAATAATTATTAGGGAATTATTATACCTTTCTTTACTGTGTTAAAACACTTTTTTCAGGCTCTCTCATTTATTTTACATAACAGTACAAGCAGAATAATTACTAACCTGCCTGGTGGTGCAGCCTTAGCAGCCTATCTGCATAGGCTTGCTGATTCGCAGCATGGACACCTGCAGCTGTGAAGTAAATGAAGTGATATTGAGACATACCTATCCATAGTATACACTAGAATAGCAATTCTTACATACTTAATTCCATGGCTACTTACACAGTAGTGAGGCTTTTTTCATCTCACGGGCCTCCTAGATCCATTGGTCCAGTTGATCCGCCTTGGTCTCTTCAGGTCTGCGTGGTGGTGTCTGACCTGCTCACCAGTCTAAGGGACACCTGTGGCACTGGTGAGTTCATGAGCTAGACAGTCCCAGGCTTCCGCGTTGTATTGGGTGCCCTGGTACTGGCCCCGCAGGAGTCTAGCCTCATGATTATGGACAAGGAGCCAAACCATTACTTTTGACTCCTCAATGCCCCAACGTTGCGCTCAAAAACGAGAGCCCTCACCACCACCGGCCATTACTGCCTGCAGATGGGAGCTACAACCAGTTATGGCAAGTATTCCCACCTATGCAGCTTAAATATGCATAATTTCCCGCACTTATTTGTGACTGGCAAGTTTTGAAAAAACTCAGCTGAAGGCACACCTGCTTAGCAATGGGTAAATTTCCATTGATATGTATGTGTGTGTTGAAAGTGCATGCTTATGAAAAGCTGTCATGGCTTAGTGGTTCAGTACTGTGATTATGATGCACAGTATCCCAGGTTCGAGGCCTGTCATTGCTTTTTATTTTATTACTGGCCAGACCGGTTCGGAGGTGTGGCTGTGTTTTACTGACTTTGCTCAGCTTTGCCCGATGTTGCTCTACATTGCACGACATTACCCGATGTTGCTCTATGTTGCTCTACATTGCCCGACGTTGCTCTACATTGCTCTACGTTGCCCACTGTTGCCCGCTGTTGTGCTGGTTAGCACGGTGCACAGCTTTGCGCAAACATCTTCTGTTTGCACTCGTTTGCGCGATGTGCGGCTCCGCGCAACGCAATTGCGCTAGTTAAAGCAGTGCTTAGCTACGAGCAACTATATTTAAATATGCTTAATACTGGTAAACTTTGCTTAGCAGTGCTTCACATTGCTTAAGATACGTTACTTATGCATCCATCAGTATGCATAACCATTTCACTTTCTTTTATATATATATATATATATATATATATATATATATATATATATATATATATATATATATATATATATATATATATATATAAAACATTTATTCACTACTACATAGGCCATTTCAATGCTTTTTACTGAAATTTAAATGATAAATGTCAGGGATTATTTTTATAAACAGATTTTCAACAGAAAATAGAAGGGGGAGCAGTGGGACTCGAACTGGGACTGCCTTCTCTTTGTGCAAAGGCTCTACCACTACGCTATCGCTATTTTGCTTAATTTGCATATAGGTTTCTTATTATCCTCTTCGATGTCTAAACTGCTAACTGTAGCTAAGCAATGGGCAAACCCGCGCAAACACGTGCAAATATGGGCAGCTATATCAGGAATAATAAAAAAAAAATTTAAAGTTTTACATTTTATAATTGTACAGGGGTTTAGAATGTGGGGGAATGTAGTGTTGGGTATGTACACATTTGAGTGGACTTGCTCATGTAGGTTGACATTTCCTGATTGAGAGACTTGCAGGGGCGTGGATTTTTGGACTACTCAGCAGTCCGATACGCCCCCTGCACTCGTGCACGCTCCATGTTAGCCTTAGAGTTGAGGCAACGTGCCCTCATTAATATGCATGGCACGCTGCCATCTTACTCTTAGACTGGCGTTTCCATGTAAGACTACTTTAGTCTTAAACAGAGGGTTTGGGAATCCTGGGGAAAGTATTTTTGTGTCCATTTATGTTACTATTTTGGGTAGCATCTCTTACAGTTATGCTTATCGCACTGTAGTGCTCCATGAGACATCCTTCTTCACCATTGGTTCTATCCATCTCCTGCTTGCTCACCTTCTGCCTCCAGGCCTACTTCTCTACCAGGTGATGGTAGTCCTGTGTCAGTAGATGACTTGAGGGAATCCCCAGTTCCCTCTGTGGTCATTCGCTAGAGCTGAGTGTCTACAGCTCACAGAGTCATACTGATTTGTTATCATACTTTGCCAGTTTTACATTGCAGCTATTTCCAAACATTTATGTATTTTATTTGCATTTAATTGCATTTATTAATTGATTAGATGACTGGATTTGAAGATAATTTTAGTCACAGGCCAGGTCAAAAGACATAAACAATATACATTAGAGGAACGTAAAGAAACATGTAAAACATATTATAGCAAAATAAAGTATGTGCAATAATATTATATACAAAGACACATGTAAGAAATACTAATAGATTTAAAGAAACAGTGCATTGTTGCCGTGCTCATTGATTCTAGTCTCAAAACCTCAGAAGAGGCCATCTAGGAGGTTGAAGCCCACTGATATGATCTTAAAATAATTTTCATTAAAACAGAGTCCAGCTGAATTTTACATGAACAAGGAGAGACAGCAAACATTATCTCAATGAAGAGTTTATGCCAAATAATTGCCTCTGTAGTAGGAAGCAATACTTTTAAAATGGGTGTTATATTTTATCCTTTTCCAGACCTGAGATGTTACACTTCATTGTTAGGTAAAGTGAAATGAACTTGAGATAAGTATCACACAGAGGACATCATCCTTTAGGCATTTAAACACTCAAACCAAGTTCCCTCTCATAGTTTGCAATATATAGAATGAGGTGGACAAGGCCCCCAGAATACATCAGGGATGTATTTGAAGTAGTTTGTTTTCTAATGTATTTCGGAATCTTTTCCAGTTTCAGTATGTCACCAAAGGAGTAAATGAAAAAAAGGTGGCACTATTATATCTGAAATTTTACAGATGACTTACAGAGTAGAATCAAATTACTTTAGGATATCTTGATGAGACCATGTGGAAAGTTGTTCTAATTCCCCAAAATTACATTGTAATAATCATTTTTGCATTAACACCAACACAATTAAACTTTATTTATTAAATAACTTTTTAGTGAAAGGCACGTGTCCTAAACATCATTCAGTAGGAGTTGGAATACTTAATAGCAGGTATTATACAGTGTACTGTACATAAATGTTTCAAACTGCAGGCATCTGCAACAAGTTATGTTAAGTACTCATTATGGTAGTCAGCTAAACAAACATCAGGCAAAATGCACAGTGTAGGTGGAAGCTAAGCACAGTCCTCATGGCAGGTGCAGTTGTAGATTTATGCGTTCTGGTGTCTTAAGGGATAACATTTTAGCTGGTTGGTGCTATCTTAGCTAAAACATTTTTTCAGCAGTATAAAATGGAATGAATCTCATCTTAAAAGGAACCTGTATTGGTTGTACAGACAGTATGAAGAATTTCTTGTCCCTAGTTTGTTTTGTAGTGATAAACAGTATCCATTATTGAGTATTATTCAAGTTAAAGATTTGATCAGAAAGACTGACCATGATCATTAGGCCATGATGTTCTTTATTGCTTGATTGGTTAAGTTATTTTATCTTCTTCGTGTTAGATTAAAGTGGCATTATATGATGAGTTAAGTGCAGTAATATAGCCTGCAGTAATAAAAGTTTACAGCCTGATCAAAGTTAAGGGTGAAAGTTTACAGAGTGCTGGGTAGGAGAACAAATTTCAATATACAGTATAGTATTAAGAATGATTTATTAATTAGCATGATATTTGCATTTTGTGACTGGTTGTAATGGCTGTTGCAGTGTGAGGTTCATTTCTTGATTAAGTTAGTGCTGCTCTCATTCTTCTGAAGTCACTTATCATATGACATTGGTTAAGTGGGCTAATGGGAGCTTCAGGCAGAATACTTTTGATGATCCCAGTCCTACTTCTCAAACTCAGCAACTCAGTATCTAAATCCAGCAAACTTTATTCCACCTTCCTAAGGCTCACAACTGAAAACATTGCTAAACCCTTTACTCATATCTTTAATCAATCTCTCACGTCAGGCACTGTCCCACCAGCACTAAAGTACATACTTATAACCCTTCTACCCAAAATCACTTCTAATTGGCTTAAGAATTATAGACCTATTACTGCCTATGCTCTATTACCAAAATATTTGAATTGTTTTTATACCACCAACTTCTTAAGCACATTAGCAGCTATGACTTTTTATGAGAAGCACAGCATGGTTTTAAAAATGCCTTCGGTTCCTGTACTGAACTGGTAATGACCACTGATACCATTTATTGCAACCTGACTGAGAGACTCATTACTGCAGGTCTCTTTGTTAACATGACAAAGGCTTTTGAAACCATCAACCATAAACTTCTTCTTAACAAACTCCAGTAACATTATTTGCTGGTTTTACAGCTATCTAAAAGACAGAACTTTTCAAGTCTATAGTAATGTCTCATCCTCTAAGGCTAGTAAACTTAATACAGGTATACCACAAGGGTCAGTGCTAGATTCGCTTCTCTTCTCTTCTCTTCTCTTCTCTTCTCTTCTCTTCTCTTCTCTTCTCTTCTCGTCTCTTCTCTTCTCTTCTTTTCTCTTCATTAAAGATTTCCCCCTAGAATTGCTAAATCTTAAATTAATAATGTATGGAGGTGATATGCTGCTCTTGCAATCCAATATTAGCCATTTTGACCTAAAACCAAATTACAGGACAATTTCACTCAGTTATGCAGCTGGTCCATGTCTAACAAACCACTAATTAACACTACGAAAACCAATGTCATGGTCCTTGCCTCAGCCAAGAAATGACCCTCAATCCCACCTATTCTCTTAACAGATTTAATGGGAATATAATACTTTATGTCATTAAATGGAGATAACTAGGCCTAATATTTACTCCTACTCTTTCCTTTACCACACAAGTCATTGTTCAATTAAAACTGTGTTGCAATATCAGTTACTCCCTTTCACCCACTGCCTGCAAGGTCATGCTAAAAAGATTTTAATACCTGCACTTGAATATGGCCTTTCTTTTCTCATTATGCATTCAGCCCACAATACTCAAAGAATACAAATGGCTGAAAATAAAATGTGCAAATTCATTCTATTAGCAGACCCACAGATTGCTAAAAAAATTCCAAATGGGTTTCAATGCCTCATAGCAGGGACGTCAGGAGGCATACGCACTGTACTGATTTCAGTACAACCTCTTTAGAAGAGGGGGTAGCTTTTTTTAAAAAAAGTACATATTTTTTTCTTTTTTAAACAGCATTGGCTCCTTTAAGGATCATACCAGCCAGTCAGAATTGAACTTACGTCATGTCTGGCTGGCTGTGAGCAGGAAATGTGCAGTAGTGAGTGGAAGACAATCGCAAATGGATTATCGCTGCGAGCTGAAAATGTGAAGTTGTAGTTACTAGTGAGTGGAAGGCAATCGCGAATGGATTATCGTTGTGGTGATCGCAAACAGATTATCAGGTAAGAGTGCGTGTGGGTGTGTGTGTGTGTGTGTGTGTGTGTGTGTGTGTGTGTGTGTGTGTGTGTGTGTGTGTGTCTTTATATGTCTTATGTATACACAAGTAATTTTCTTTTTTGTTTTATTTGTTTGTAGTAATGTCTGTATTTATTTATTAAGCTGCTTATTTATTTATGTTTCTTTCTTTGATCTACCAAAAGCCGTGTTGGCCTGAATGTATTAAGTTTTGCATTAATGACAGCAGTTTTATAGGATGAATGATGAGATATTTAATATATGAATTTGTTGTACACATTAACTATAAATTACGTGATTACATAACAAAATTGTCTTGTTTTATTAAGCTAGGAATGTAGGAAGATATAACCTTCATTTTTCTGATATGGCAATTAATCACCATGTCATTCTATATACCTAACAAATAGTAATAGTCAATTAATTAATTAAATGACTAATGTATGGTTTAATATACATTGGGATAGAAATAATTAAGTTCTGCAAATCTACAAATGATTTAATACCAAGCAGCTGGAATGCCAGTATCAGCAGTAAATATAAACTCCTAAATCAACTTTAATGATGCTTTTTTACTGAAACATAAAATAGTGCAATATACTGCATCTGAGCTGTATTAGTTATATAATAGCCATTGACAAAAAAAGTATTTTTGCAGCTGAAGACAGTCTGCAAAACTTTCTGCAAAATATTCATGCCCCTAGTTCAGACATCTTTCTTTGAACAGATATTGGAATAATCATCTACACAACCTACAAGTGTTTTGTGGACTTGCAGAATGGATGAGACCATATGCTCTACCTCTCAAATCTCCAGAGTTTTGCCTCATAATTATGGTCTGTTCCTCATAAAATATGTGATGTTCTGAATTTTTGTGGTGAAGCAGTGAGGAATTAATTCATCAAATAATGACAGATATTTGAGTTTCAGATTTAATATCCTTCAGAAAATGCATATTAACACAAGACCTTTTATTCTAGCAACTTTCTACGTTTATAAGAACAATATTTAAAATGTGTCCCTATTTGGGGGGGGTGTCCCCCTTATTTTTGGCTTTGTCCAGACTTTTTGTGCTAAGAGGTTGAAAGCTATGCCATGTACCCAGGAATGTTTTGTGAGAAATGCTGCAGCAGTATGGGGTCCCAGGGTTATTGCTTCATGCCATTTGGTCACTGTGTTTGAGTACTGTCAGATGTGTCCAAATTCTCAGTGTCACAATGTTGTGTTTGAAATCTGCTGGAGTCAGTAAGACGGCACAAGTGTAAATGATTATGTCTGTGTGCTTCTCTGTTGTTCATAATACACCAGACTGCAGTTTGAAATAAATGTATCAGGCATGTGTTTCACCATCCAAACAGCTCTTGGTAACATTTAAAATGTTTTTCTGATATGGATATTTTCATGGGATTATGGAACTGGGAAACATTAGTCATTAAATGTGACTTTGTGTAATAATTACATATATGTAATATATGTAATAAACTTCAAACGTAGCATCTTAAATATGGTGTGTGATTTCTTGATTGCGGTCATAGTTTCACTTTACTATTGCTATCAAGAACAATTTAACTTTTCCTGTGGAAATGTGTGACCAAGAAACTGACGTTAACTTTGTAGTCACATGCAACAGTTGTTACTATACCGTCTCTTATAGTTTAGAAAACTGCAGAGATAAGAGAGCTGAGAGAGTGTGCAGCATTTAAATACATTTTAGTACTCTTATGAATTTCTACTATAATAATGTTCTATTTTCTTTTCTCTTGATAAACAGGTTCTGGGATATTGTTTAATCAAAAACTGCTCTTGACTTTTCTTGAAGAGCCAACACTTTCATTTGTGTATATATTGCTATTTTGTTTAATTTAGTTAGTGGTTTGTGGTTACAATTCTTTATCTAGCCAAGTTAAGAGTCTGCATGATTAAGTCCTGGGTGCAGCTGTTTTTCTTCCACAAATAGCATTGCTATAAATATATTTATTATTATGTCACTCTAGAAGCTTCATTCATAGTATTTCTTTGTGGTACAGGAGAACGTATAGCTGAACAGTATTTTAGTACATAAAGTCTTCACCTATATGGGGAGTCTGGTAGGCATATGCAGTGCCACCTATATGGAGAGTCTGGTAGGTATATACAGTGCCACCTATATGGGGAGTCTGGTAGGTATATGCAATGCCACCTATATGGGGAGTCTGGTAGGTATATGCAGTGGCACCTATATGGGGAATCCAGTAGGTATATGCAGTACCACCTATACGGGGAGTCTTGTAGGTATATGCAGTGCCACCTATACAGGGAGTACAATGCCCCTTTTGGAATGTACCTCACAAGACATCTGCAGCAAATGCCTTACACTGACCATCTCAAAAAACTCCAGCTTTACTCTATAGCATATCGCCTACTCTGAGGTGATCTCTGCCTAACATATAAAGCTATGTCAAACCCAGAGCTGTTGGACATGCTACACCTAAAGAAATCCCAATCCCTCTGAGCTACACGATCTAGGGAACTAAACCTTGCCACCACAATAAACAGGACATGCTGGAGGGATAGATTCCTGTCCCAGAGACTTCCCATACTCTGGAACAGGCTACCCATCTATGTCAAGCAAAGTTCTTCATTAGCACTCTTCAAGAAAAATTTTGATGAGTGGATGGGAAATAGGAAATACATCCCGGGGATCACTTCTGTGTCTCTGCTCGATAGTGGCACAGGAAAATAACTTTCTTGGATGACGTAAGCCAGGGAACCTTGTTGGCTAGGCTTACATAGGCCCTTGGGCCGATAGCCTAGTACCTACCTAATGAACCTATGAGTCTGGTAGGTATATGCAGTGCCACCTATATGGGGAGTCTGGTAGGTATATGCAGTTACCAACTATATGGGGAGTCTGGTAGGTATATGCAGTGCCACCTACATGGGGAGTCCAGTAGGTATATGCAGTTACCACCTAGCGAATGCCTCTTCATCGACACTAAAAGAGCGAACCGTGAATTATGAGAATGGCTGTAGCTTGGCTGGGGAGGGGGGTAGCAGTTTGAGAGCTGTGAGTACAAATTTGAAAATCCTAGCTACACCCCTGCCTCATAGGATCACTTTTCTTCTAAGATCTCTGATTTACTAGGTACTAAAACATTGTCACTGCCTCCATTAAGAGTGAAATAACTTTATAAGGCAAGCCCTGTGTACTCTGAAGTACACAATGCACCAATTTTTCTCTAGTACAGTCCCATTTAAAATTGTAACATATTGTTTTAAATGCCTGTATGTAATCTCCTAACTTGTAACTACTGTGGACCTTTTTTCCCTAGGCCTCCACTGAAAAGGGGCATCTGTTTGGTCAGTTGGACTGTCCCAGTAACAAATGCAATAAATAAAAATAAATAAATAAATAAACTGTTGTTGGTGAGAGAGCCTTCTCTAGATTGAGACCACCTACCTACTGATGCCAAAAATCTAGACACTATTAAAATATTCAAAAATGCACTTAAAAGAGCATCTGTGGGATTCAATAAACTCTGTGTAGGTTCCCCACAGAGCTTACATGGAGTATTTTTGCATACATGATACTGCTCATCACTTGGCATCACGCAGTATCGTACCATGAATATTAATGACGCGGGGCAAGCCTAAGCAGGGTATCATGGCTCACACCAGTGCTGCTGGCTGCGAAAACTGTACATTGGGAATGTGAATCGCACTACCCAACCTTTCCCTGCAAGAAATCCAGACAAACACTAAACTAATAGGAGAACAAAGGGCCAAAAATAGGGACAGATTTCCTGTATTGGTCTGATAACTGTAGAAGGTAGGAGTCCAAAGTTTTTGTTGGACTCTTAGTTAAGGAGCATGGGCCCTGGTTGCTGCAGCTGGACTATTCAAGCTCAGAATACAAGACAGAAGCCTGGAATAGTATTGCCAAGACTTTATCCCGTGCTACAGGTATCCCCCATACCGGTGAGCAATGCAGATATCACTTCAATGACTCCAGAGAAGGAAGCAGGATACCCTTGACCATTGCATTGGGGAATTTAGTGCAGAGGACACCCCATAAATGTGTAAGTATCAGTTTCAGTGAGTAATTATAAGAGTTAAATTTGAATATAGTCAAGACTGGCATTCATAATGGTGGTCTGTTCTGTTCTGTTTTCCCACAGCTGCTACAGAGCAAGCCTCGAATGTCATGTCCCATGTCACGCGTTTGTTAAGGATGTGAGAAGCATGTGGTTTGTATGCATCAGAACAGTAGTGTCTCAATAGTATTTTAATAATAATAATAATAATAATCTTTATAGTAATTTAGTAGCATTAAAAGTTAAGCACTACTTACTTGGTATTTAATACAGTTGTATCAAATTGAGCATGTGTATCCCAATTGTAAAATAAACTATGCATGCCTTAATCTGTAGCACAAAGCAATGGTACCATATTCTCAAATAACAGTGAGCATGCATCTCTAAACTGCAGAAGGAAAGTATGCATGCAGTAGTCTGTAGAACAAAATAATTATACAGTATTAGAGAGAAGTCATCAGTTGTGGGTTCAAAAAACACACTTCCCAAATATACAATACTGTTAGGTTTTCATCATTCATGGAATGTAACTTCATACCTCTATAACAATGGTAAAAATGACCTTCTGTAAACTGTAATCAGTATAACTGGAACACGCATTTGTGCAATATATGTACACATCAAGGATTGCTGGCTGAAATCTGTACTATAGTGTGCCTCTGTTATAAACTGGGTAGTCTTAACAGTAAGAAATCAACTTGTTATGAGTTTGTAGTGTTAAAAGTAAAGGTAACAGAATAGAGTCAAATAATTGTATCAACACTTTGTATGTCACATATGAAGTTACTAATGTTCTCCCTTTTTTCTCTCACCCCTACCATTTTCTCTCTTGCTTTTATTTTTTTATTTTTTTGTTTTTCCCACAGTACAGCAGAGTAGGCCTGTCCCATGGGATCCACCCACCCCATACTCCACTGGCTACAGCACCACTGCCCAGCACATCTGGTGCACAACCTTGTAGCAACCCTCTGCCTCCCCTGCATTACCCAGCCCCTCAGGTAGTTCTGCCCTGAAGGATATGCCTGTGGCTCCCTCTGGGACCAGTGGCAGAGATGGCAAGTTTATCACCCAACAAGAACGGTCAGAGATGGTGCATAAGATTGGGCACCACACTGTGGGTGCATGCCTATGCCAGACAGAGCACCTGTTCTCAATACTTGTGCACAGCACTCATAAGAAACATGGACATCGGGCACTGCAGCCAGCAGATCAGTGAGGTGACAGTGATGACAGTCTACTGGGTAAGGACTAGATTCTCACTGTCAACTACTTCCTCACTTGCCTAACTTATCTCACTTAGATATTCCTACAACCCTTCCCTAAGCTTCCACTCTCTCAAAAAAAAGAAAGGAAGAAATCAAAATAAAAAAATAAGCACCTGTCCCACAAAAAAAATGTCCTATAAGTAACTCTCTATTCACACACATGTGTGACAGTGATGACAGTCTACTGGGTAAGGACTAGATTCTCACTGTCAACTACTTCCTCACCTGCCTAACGTACCTCACTTAGATATTCCTACAACCCTTCCCTAATCTTACACTCTCTCAAAAAAAAAAAAAAACGAAAGGAAGAAATCAAAATAAAAAAATAAGCACCTGTCCCACAAAAAAAATGTCCTATAAGTAACTCTCCATTCACACACATGTGTGACAGTGATGACAGTCTACTGGGTAAGGACTAGATTCTCACTGTCAACTACTTCCTCACCTGCCTAACTTATCTCACTTAGATATTCCTACAACCCTTCCCTAAGCTTCCACTCTCTCAAAAAAAAAAAAGAAAGGAAGAAATCAAAATAAAAAAATAAGTACCTGTCCCACAAAAAAATGTCCTATAAGTAACTCTCCATTCACACACATGTGTGACAGTGATGACAGTCTACTGGGTAAGGACTAGATTCTCACTGTCAACTACTTCCTCACCTGCCTAACTTACCTCACTTAGATATTCCTACAACCCTTCCCTAATCTTCCACTCTCTCAAAAATAAACGAAAGGAAGAAATCAAAATAAAAAATAAGCACCTGTCCCACAAAAAAAAATGTCCTATAAGTAACTCTCCATTCACACACATGTCTTCATGACACACATGATTTGGCCCAATTCCCTATATAACACATTGTGTTGTGGTCTCCCTTCTCTGGAGATGACATTCCAAATTCAGCCAAATTTGTGCATATATGTTCATGTTTTATTCTTGAAGAACTGAATAGCTATGGTTCTTTCCTACATCCTTCCAGCACATTCCTTCCCTCCTCCTTTCACTTAGTTCTTCTCCCTGCTTGCTCTCCATTCCACCACTTTCCTGTCTTTCCCATTTTTATTCTTTAAAGAAGTATTGCATGATGGTGCTCCCTGCACACCAATGTGAAGCAACTATAAATGGCAGAAATATAAGTAGATATATTTAAAGTATCGTATACACTTGTAAAATTACTACTTCCTGCCATATTCAAACCTTCTATCATCTGCCTCCAACAACAATGGATTAACACCTGCTGCCACAGAGTCAGTTAGCAAATGTATTTAATACATTCAATAGTAAATGACACAGTTTAGCAATGATTTCCCTTTGTAGTCCCCCATGCTTGCTCCCCATATCACTAATGTTGCTTCTTCTTCATGAATGTTTTATAAAGCTTTATTGACAGATGCCCATTTAGCTTTATCCAGCAGTAGTGTGCAATGTTCCATGATGCTGCGCATTGTGCAGCATTGATAAGCAACATTACTATCAAAATAATCCAACTCGTTACCTTTAACTATGTCATTTGCCCCAAAAAAGGAACTTATCACTGCATTAACTGTATTAATCCCTGCAAGTTAAGTAGTAGGGATAAACAACAATAGTTAAGTCTACCTTTGCTATACAGTCACTAAAATAGACCTGCTAATTAACTGAGTTTGTAGCAGTGCCACCTGTTAATGCAGTGATGCATTTATTTTTTTTTCAGATGTTACTAGGTTTGAATCCAGGTGTATTTAAGAGTTTCAAATAATTTTACATGTAAATCCAGATTCTGAAGTGTGATAATTGTTATGGAGTCTCTAAAATATGACTAGATGGTACTGATTTCGAATGCAACTGTATATAATACTTATAACTGGTTTTGCCATAGCCTCACTTTAATACACGATACACACCATCTAGACCATCTTGTAATTATGCTTTAAAGAAAAGAAATGGGAAATATATGAAAGTGGTGAAATGGGGAGCAAGTGAAAGGCAGGCAGGAATGTGCAGGAAGGATGTAGGAAAGAACCACATCTATTGCTGCTGTAATTCTGGGTTTGCAAGACTATTTATTTATTTATTTGATATTTGTTTACTGGGAAAGTCAGACTGGGGTCCAAGGATCCCATTTTCAGCAGAGGCCTGTGGATAAAAGCTCCAAGGTAAATAATTACTGCAGAATTCATATATATATATATATATATATATATATATATATATATATATATATAATGAACTATGCATGTCAAAAATTGAAAAATAAGAGGCAAAGGAAGAGATGTCAGAGAATTACAAGGTTACACAAATTAATTTTTATTACAACTTGATTAGTTTTCAGAAAAGGAAAAAGGAGAGGAGAGATAACTTTAGGAGAAGCACAGCAGAGAAGTTGAGAGAGTAAAGGGAAATATGGAGTGTGCAAAAGAGTAGTTGGTGTGCAAAAAGAAGGGGAGAAAGGGGTATAAAGATGTATGTAAGACATAGGTATGTAGAAATGAAAAACAGAAGCAGGATAGGAAAGAATGTAGTTAAAGTATAGTGAGGAGCAAAGGTAGTTGAAGAGGTTAAGTTGAAGAGAGAAAGTATTAAGTGGGATTAGAGCATGATCAGTTCCATGCTTTGCTTAAGTATTCTTTCAGTACATTTTCAAATGAGAGAAAGTTGACATTTGTTCTATTATTTGTGGAAAGATTGTTCCAGGCCTTGACAATGGAATAGAAGTAGAGGCAATAATGTCTGGGAAGTGATAAGAGCAGCAATAGATGAAGAAGGTCTGGATGTGCAGGAAGTAGCAGACTATCTATAAACATGTCAAATAGATGATGTACTGAGAATAATGTACACAACATACAGGGCAGATTGGAGGAAGATGATATGGGAGAACATAAGAGGTTTGAGAAGTGAGAAAGAATCTGATAGAAAATAGGAAGCATAAAGTCCAAACATTGAGAAAAATGGCTAAAGCAGTAGCAAATTTAGTAAAGGAATCAGAATTAAAAATATGGAAGGAAGTTCAAGTCCCCATAGGTGATGTGAAAGTAGATAGGGATAAAAAGTAATTGTGGAGGTAGAAAACACATAGAACAGAAGTTAAATGTTGGATATAAGTATAATGTATGG